>NW_023339674.1:2202412-2216117 GCF_004916995.1 Morone saxatilis
TTTCTGTCACTACTGCTCTGCTGCCTAACACTTTAACACAGGTCAGCAGAACCTCATATATCATCATCAGATGAAATATTCAGTTCTGTAAAATAATACAAGAGTAAATGTTCCTACGATGAAGAAAAACACACTCAGGTCTTTGAGGTTAAATGTCTTGCAGGTGTTTGTTAGTGTGACAGATAACAAGTCACATTATAGGATTACAGGATTATACTGGTGTGTTTGTATGCGTCAGTCCATTTACTACAGTACTGCCAAACATTTTTTCAGAGCATACTGCAGTTCTTTTTTCTTAATTCCCCTTTTCCTACCATGAAGACAACCCCTGTTTCACTTAATGTCTGCATTTATGAAGTAAACTTTATAAGTAAGACACTTTTCCAGACCTGCAGATACCTTACTAACGCCTGTATAATAGTCAGTGATTTACTCTGAAATGAGCTGTAAATTAAGATTTCACACTTATGAGTCATCATGATTTTGCATACCGACAGTCATTTTCACATCTATAACACATGAAACATTGCATTGTGGGATTGTTGGCAGAAAGCAAGAATGACAGGCAGTAGAGTGGTTAAAGAGGATAAAAATGAATAAAAAGTAAAAAAACAATATGCTAAAACTGAAATCCTCAAGTTGAGTACCTCCAAATTCTGAATAAATATACTTAGTTATGTTCTGAATTTGCTGTTTAAACAACCTACTTATTGTTCACTCCTATAGTAGATAAATTGATGAGCTCACAGGCAGATAGATACTGAACATAACAAACATAACTCTCTGTATGTTTAATGACTCCTGCTCACAGCAGCTGCCAGCACATTCTCACTTATAGACATCTGATACGCCATACATAATGTTGGCACTGTAAAAATCTGTGTGGGAAACATTCAGCTGTGGGAAAGTAATGGTAAACCCTAAACTCCCAGCAGAAGTATTCAGATCCTTAATTTAAATAAAAGTCCTGCATTGAAGCGATAATATGTAACATTTCTGAAGTAAAATGTCTATAAATTCTAGAGTTATGTTCTACATGGAGTTCTTAAATTATCCCAAATGTTTCCAACAATGTTCAAACTCAGAAAGTAATGTAAATGTAAAGTAAACATATTTGTTAAACAGCATTTTATTGTTGTAGTCAGTCGAGATGGAGCTAGTTTGAATTACTTTTATACTGTAAACTGTCTAAGATCAAAGCTTTTATATGTAAAAAACAAGTTACAGTGCAACAGATTTCTAATAAGTGTACTGAAGTAAAACATGCAGTTTCCATCCTGAAATGTAGTGAAGTATGAAGTGGCATACATCGAAAATACTCAAGTAAAGCATAAGTAACTCAAAACTGTAAGTAAATGTATCTTCCACCTTTTCCTGTCACAGACAGTATTAAATACATCCCCACTTCATTCTTCAAAATTCATTAATGGAAACACGTGTGATTATATAATCCACTCGAGATGATGCAGTACGTTCACGAAACAAAGCTGGAGGTCGAGTCCAAATTCCTCCATCTCAGAGTGCTTGAATGGAGGGAAGGAGCGGAAGAGAGGAGGGGAGGGAGGGAGGTATAAGGGAGGGAGGGCGGCAGCCGGGCCGAACAAGGAGCTCTTTATAATGATTGACTCTTTACACGGTGACTCATCGTACTTCACAGGCCTGTCTGTGGCCTGAGGAGGCCTGCCCTCGTGCTTACTGAATGACACACTGTGTTGTCAGAATGTCAGGATGTCATGTTGGGATGTTTGGAGTGCCTCCCCCCCAACATCACACACACACACACACACACACACACACACACCTTGGCGTCTATTGTACGCTGTCAGTCTCTGCTTCGCTCACATTTACATTAAAATGTGCTTTATTGACTTAGTTAAAATTACACAGAGCAGCAACCACTTGTACTAGCATTGTGACTGATGTTAAAAGCTACAGTCGTTGCACACAGGAAGTTTATTCCTAATAAAAACATTAGAACATAAAAGAAAGTTAATTTATTTAATAAAAATAAAGAATTATGTTAGAGATTTGGCTGCCTACATGTACCATAGTTTGAGAAGCAGGGATGTAGAGTACTGTCGATGCAGGTTCTTGATTAAAGAAACAATCATTATTTTGGGAAAAATTGAAAGATTTTACTTTTATGTAGAAAAAAGTTGAAAAAGTTGAGAAAATAGTTGTAATTTTGGTTTCTCCTAGTGCTATGAATGTAAAGTCATAATCACTGTACACTGAAGTTGTAGACAAGAGGTTAAAGAAGTTGACATGAGCTGTGAGAATGTGGTGTAAAGGTATTTTCTTAATGTCAAAAAAAGTCCACTAACCTCCAGGCCTCAATCCTGAATCCTGCCTGAATAAATAAAAAATGACCGGTGAGTTCCTGTTCTGCTGACACAAGTTGGTGGTTGTATAATTCAAACAAAAGGTCCCAACGACAGCAAACACAAAAGCAGTTACAGTAGCAGGCAGTTATTACAGTTGATGTCACACCCTGTTTGAGAACAACGTACTAAAACAGACATTATTCCTCTTTTTGTCTTCGTCAGATACCCGGAGTTTCCTGGATAGCATGAACCACGCCGGCGGCTCCACAGAGGGAGAGCTGTTCAGGTCAGACGTGTCGGTCACTCCTGCTTCCTGTCAGAGGATCTTTGGCTCCATGTGCTCGGTGTCATCAGACAGCCCCCTCCCGCACACAGACAGGTAAAGCTGATGGTACTGCATGCTGCATTATTATACCCATCAATAAATCAATAAAAAGCCATAATGAGACTGTTGTAAGTTACATGCCCCCTCCCCCATCGCACAGGACGACCTACCCGTAACCTACACACACACACTGTATGACCCTAACATTCCAATAACCACGTTTTAGCTCCAACTATGCATATCATAAATGACTCGCTCCATTATAGCTCTTTACCTTTGCAGACGCAGGAGGAATGTGTTTCTACTTGTTGAAGTCACATTTGACAGGAAGTGATTTATTTGGCTTTTGCGAAATACCCAAACAAACTGCAAGGCCGAGAGCCTCCTCGACTTCAGGGCCCGGGGCACATGCCCGGTTTGCTCTTTATGCTGGAAATCAGCTTAAATGCTGTTCAGCACAAAGGGTAATCACTTCATGGCACAAAACAGGAATCTCTTGGAGCAGCGTTCTGTCCTCAGAGCTCAGTCTCACAGTGCAACCGGGCGCCCTGGTAGCTCACCAGGTAGAGCTGGCAGCCCGCGTACTGAGGGTGAGTCCTTCCATTGGTTGACTGCGGCCTGTAGCCCTTCGCTGCGTGTCATCACTTCTCTCGCCACACTTCAGCTGTCACTATCGATTAAAGGCAATAAAAGCCCCCCAAAAATATAGTATTGTAGAGTTTTCATGCTCTCATTTTATCGTGTTTTTAAGAAAACCACGATTAAACCTTCGTAGGTCCCGCCCCTTTTGGAGGCTCGGTCAACCTTCTCATTTCCTGTAAATGTTGCTACATAGACGAGGCTAGCACTTAGCATATCTGATTAGCTAGCTAATAATAATTAATGATTCGGACACTTTCTTTCCGTCTCTAACCCTCACCCTTTCTCTCCGCAGCTCCACTCCTCCTCCTGTGTGGCACGACCGGACTCCAAACTCCCTGAACTCCCCGTATCACTCCCAGCCTTCACCCCCTCTCTCTCTCAGCACTCCCAATGCCCACAGCTCTCCCAGGGGGGCTCTGAGGAGCCTGGGTGGAGGTCTGGGGGTCCGCAGGGAGACAGACAGCACAGACTTGTCCTCGCTGTTGTTGGGGAACGGCGGCCTGGAGCACAGCCTGCTGGAGGCCATGGAGGGCCTTGGGAGTCTGAACCTCGGGGGAGACGGGGGACTCCCTCCACTGCTGCCCGAGAAGAGAAGGTTGGGTGAGGGGGGAGAGCTCGGCTCCCGTTCGCCCTCTCTAAGCGGGTTTTCCAGCCCTCACAGCGGCAGCAGTGTCAGCATCCCATTCTCATCCCCGATGACCCCCGACCCCCTCAGAGGACTCAGTGGCACCCAGTCACCCGGAGCAGGTAGACAGCCTCCGTCTCTCTCATTAATATAGCTAATCAAAATCACAAAAAAACACTGACCACTGATCAGTTTAACTTTTTCCAGCACTTTCAACCACATCTCAAGTTGTGACCCAAGTTGGTCCCTCAAAATTCATGGTAAATTACAAGAATTTCTTCTTTTTTTAGGATTTAAGGTTCATTTAAAAAGGTCCAGTGTGTACAATTAAGTGGCATCTAGCCGGTGAGATTGCAGACTGAAAAACTTGCCCAACAAACCCGTTTCAAGCGTGTAGGAGAAACTACGGTGGCCGTGAAACTTACGGAAAATATTAAAGGCCCTGTCTAGAGCCAGTGTTCAGTTTGTCTGTTCTGGGCTACTGTAGAAACATGGCGGCTCAACATGGTGGCCTCCATAGAAGAGGACCCTCCCTTTGTAGATAAAAATGTCTCATTCTAAATTGTGAAAATAATCTAATCAAGAAACACTTTTTTGCCAATGTCAAATAAAAAAACTAAATCTGTGATTGACAAAAAACTTTCTCTTTAGTTAGAAAAGTTACATCGCTCCAACCAATCTTCAACTGACCATTTTTAAAAAGTTACCATAACTGAATTATCTTTAATAACTCATAGAGTTGATTTAGGACAAGAACAGAAACCTAACTTGCGTGCATTCCCGGCTGGCTTTCTGCAGACTAGCAGCTACAATATAAAACAGAAGTTTATTTGATCAGGTGATCAGTCAGTCATTTTAAGGCTGCAGTGATCACAAAACCTCTCCTGGAGGGACTGTACAGGTGTTTAGACTAAATGGTAAAATGGAATTTTACCGCTGCTGATCAAAACATTGAAATGAAGTAGTCACTCTGCAACCCCCCAAAAAATGCTGTTAGTAGAATATTTCTTCATTAAGAGTATTAAGGTATTAAACATTTGGGAATAAAACAAATCGGAGATTTTGAGGAAAAGCTGTAATAAAAAAAGTGTCATAATTCTACAAGTAATGATAGTTATTTTTAGAATAACTGCGTAATAGTTTTAATATTTTGGAGAAAAACATTGTATTCATTTTTGGAGAATAACCCAAAATGCCACAGTATTGATGGATGATGATTGTAGATTATGGTGAGTGACTGAGACATTGTTACTGTAACTATAAGTAGAGTCTTTAAACATTTATTTCACTTTTAGAACCAAAAACTAAATTTAATTCACTGTTGAGGACAAACATTTCAGTGAGAATACATCTGTTTGTCATTTGTGTGTACTGACCCTTTAACAAAGTCTGCTGCCTCGTCACATTTGGTCCAGAGCCAGTCTGAAACCTAACGTGGAGCCTTAATCTGTGTCTTGCAGACTTTGGCAGTAAGCAGGACACTGTGAAGTTTGTTCAGGACACTTCCAAGTTCTGGTACAAGCCCGACATTTCCAGAGACCAAGGTAAATATTGGTCTTGGACAGGCTGATAATACGCCCTTGTGCAAAGGTTTTTTTTTGCTCCTTGTACAATTTGAACACGATGTTTCTAACTATAGCTCTTCTGTGTGTTTTCTCCCTCTGTTGAACAAGCCATTGCCGTGCTGAAGGACAAAGAGCCCGGCTCGTTCATCGTCAGAGACAGTCACTCTTTTCGCGGGGCGTACGGATTGGCCATGAAGGTGGCCACGCCCCCTCCGTCTGTGTTACAGCAGAGTAAGAAAGGTAGGCTGGAAATGTACTCGCCATAACAGTGTCTTTTAAAGTGCTTCCTTCTGCATTATAAGTCATCTTTCACTGATGTTTTCTTTGTTATACAATGTGATTGACTGGGAAATAAGATACCAGTGAGTAACACCATGTGCGAATGTACTGAAATATACACAAAACGTACTTTAGTTTTCTGTGTGTCCGCCGTAGGAGACCTGTCCAATGAGCTGGTGAGACACTTCCTGATAGAGTGCACGCAGAAAGGAGTCCGTCTGAAAGGCTGCCCCAACGAGCCGTACTTCGGTGAGAATATTGAAGCTTTAATCGAGCGTCTCAGACCTTCACTCACACATTTAATGCTGATTTATATAAATATCTAAATCTAATTCTTCACAATGAATTTAAAGTTGTTAGAGATAATTTTAATGTTGAAGCTGCTCCAGGAGTTAAATAAAACCATTTGAGTAGTTGCCGCAGTAATCTCATGTTCTATAAAATGTTTATCTGCAAAGTGAGTAGTAATTACTGCCG
Organism: Morone saxatilis; assembly: GCF_004916995.1. Taxonomy (NCBI): domain Eukaryota; kingdom Metazoa; phylum Chordata; class Actinopteri; family Moronidae; genus Morone; species Morone saxatilis. Next base: position 2,208,650 of record NW_023339674.1, read on the forward strand.
TCAGATAAATGGAGCTTTATTTTACTGGTCCCTAATTATCAGGATGTTATTGATCTTTAAAAATAAAGTGTTACCAACAAACGTTGAGGAAAAGAAAATGAAGTAGGAAGCAGAGTATCAATGCTCTCCACCAAACCAGGACTGTGGTACCTTTAGTGTAATGAAGCACATTTAAACTGATATTTTAAAGTCAGTGAGCTTCCTCCAATCTTTCTGTTAATACTCCACTGGGGCGGACTCACTGAGGTTATTCTAGTGCAGGACTATAATGTGTTTCCTCTGCCACCCTCTATTGGTCAGTACGAAGAGGTGCAGCACTCATTCGCTCTTTCACACACTCACTAATAGTAACTAATGTATTTTTTATTTTCCTCTCAGGAAGTCTCACAGCTCTGGTGTGTCAGCACTCAATCACCCCTCTGGCTCTGCCCTGTAAACTCATCCTGCCTGACCGAGGTAAACTGTGTGTGTATGTTTGTGTGTGTGTGTGTGTGTGTGTGTGTGTCAGAATTACAGCTGATATCAAGGAGTCCTTTTGTAGTCTTGAGCAACTAAAAAATGTCATTAAATCAATGGTGAGATTTTGGTCTCTATTACAAAAAGACACAATTCAATACTTTACACTGAACTCTATTGCTCTGTTTTTTGTTAATTAATTAATTTAAATAGATGTTATACTCTTTTTAGTTCTTGAAAGGCTGCTTGTGATAGGATAGCGGTTCCCAACCTGGGGGTCGGGGCCCCCCCTAGTGATTACCAAAGCTTCTTGATGTTAAGTGTTAATAAAACTTAATAAAAATATACACAGTAGGTCCATATCTCAACATTTGTAACTTTTGTGAAGTAAAGTTAATTGTCTAATATAATAATGGGCGAGCTCCAGGACAAGAAAACACTAAATTTGTAAAAAAAATAGCCTGTTAAGTCTGCATGACTGTTGAAATCATAAAACACATAAAATCATTGTTAAAAATACATAAGACAAACAGAAAAGTGTAAAAATTTCCCTAAACATGAGAACTGTTGCAGTTACTGAGTTTACTGTTTGGGTTCATTGAACATCGACAGCTACATAGTATTAGTGTTATAAAACACAGCCTGAATCAGAACGGTGCATAGATGCAGTTTGTGTGTTTCTTGGTTAGTAAATTCTTGTCTCTGTTTGTGTTTTTGCCTGCAGACCCGGTGGAGGAGCTGAACGACTCGTCTGCACAGACATCGACAAACTCCGCGGCGGAGCTTCTGAAACAGGGAGCAGGTACGGGACAAATACACACACCCTGCATGAGCTGAACTTCCATTCATATCCGCTACGAAACACACAAACACTCCCTGACATAAAACCAGAAGATGAAGAGTTTAACTTTAGTTTTGTGGTCACTGTGCAGCGTGTAACGTGTGGTACTTGGGCTCTGTGGCGTTGGAGTCTCTGACGGGACATCAAGCGGTGCAGAAGGCGACCACGCTGACGCTCGCAATGGACCCACCACCAGCGTCCACCGTCGTCCACTTCAAAGTGTCGGCGCAGGGGATCACGCTCACTGACAACCAGAGGAAGTGAGTGTTTATACGTGCACAGTCCAAACACAGAGACAGATGTGAACATGTTGATTCTGATCACATCTGTTTGGTCCTGCAGGTTATTCTTTAGGAGGCATTACGCCGTCAACACCGTCATCTTCTGTTCTCTGGACCCACAGGGCAGGAAGTGAGTATCGTGACTTGTGTATATTTTCTTGGAAAGCCTTAGACAAATCACATCTCACCCCTAGACTGCAGGAATGAGTCCTAAAACTCAGAACTGAGTTAGCATTTTATGGGAAAACAAGTATTCAGCATTAGTTTCTGTCCATCTATGGTGGTGCAGCAATTTTCCCCTCATGCAAAATTTGAGAAAACACAAATTGTTGTTCCCTTTGTAACAATAAATGAGAATTTAGATTCAGATATTGGATTAGAGCCTCCTCAAATACCACAAAAGTATTAAATACTAGTGAGGAGTCGTATTATACTGAACTTTGTCCTGTTATGACATATTTCAACAGAAATCTTTAGATTTTTTGTTTAGTTTATATGCCATCATATTTAGAGTTTTGTCTTTATCATAGTCCACAAAAGCAGTCAGAACAAAGACTTTATATATGTGATTTATAAATGAATACAGCACATTTGATGGTCAGTAACTTACTTACTTATTTTGTTATTCTGTCCCAAACAGATGGACAAGAGACAGTGGTTCTACTGCAAAGTAAGTCCATTTTATTTACTGTACCTGTCTTCTGACGCACCGCACTGCTCTTACAGTTTCTTTTAAACAGTAAAAAGTTGACATGAATTTCATCTTCATTCACTGAAAGATCTGATCATTCAAGGCCTGAAGTCTGCTCAGGGGGTTGCATTTTATAATTACAGGCAAAAACTAGGAATAAAGTTGTCACTAGGAATTAAGACAGATGTAGTACGACGAACCGGGCGAAACTAATGAGACACAGCTGAAGCCAATCAGGGTGGGACAAATAATCAGAACAGGCGGGAAACACACAAGGAAGCAGGAAGTGAAGAGGTCTGAAACAAGAGGAAATCAAACAGGAAATAAGACACATGAAATACTGAATAAATATGAAAGCATGCAAGAATAGTTGCTGGAAATGAGAGGATAGAATGACAAGCAACAAAGGTCTCTGGCAGGTTTTGAACAGGGGACGGAGCCGTTCGTGGCCACCAGGACGCCTCAAAAACAAAGACCTGATAGTGATATAGAACATTTAGCTGCTCTTCTGCTAAAAGATGTCTTTGCAACATACTGATTGATACTATTGATACTAAAAGGACAGGTTTTGGATTACTTTAAGCAAAACACTGAACTTCTACCTGCTTTTTATTGTCATTTGTAAAATGTAGTTAAAGGGACAGTTCACCTCAAAATCACTACATATTTTTTCTCTTACCTGTTGCACTATTTATTTATCCCTCTCTCTCTCTGTGTCCGTTTCTTCCAGGATCTTTGGATTCGTAGCCAGGAAATCTCAGAGTGAGACAGAAAACATGTGCCATCTATTCGCTGAACATGACCCCGAGCAGCCGGCGAGCGCCATTGTCAACTTTGTCTCAAAAGTCATGATTGGGTCACATAAGAAGTAACAAGAGCCCGGACTGAACCTCCAACAACAGTTTCATCCCAAGAGCCAAAAACGATGGACCCAGACACTCCAGCAGCCGCTCCCGTTGGTCCATCCTGCACAATAAACTTGAGTATTTTGTGCTGACTTTTTGCACTGCAGGATGCCGCCACCAGAGGGAGCCACGACTGTCATGTATAGATTTAAATCTCCTGAGCGGGAGGCTGTGACTACTTTATGATGCATCCTTTGGAAATGTGTATAAAATGTGTATAAAATCATAACCCACAGGATCTAGTATGAAAATGTTGTCACATTTATCTGACCTGTAGCTTCAGACTCTCTAAAAGAACCATATCACACTGTCCCTGCTTGTTTCTCACGGTCACAGCTGACGAATATAACACATTTACTTCTGATTAAAGCTGAAGAATGTCACATTTTTTTTTGTTTTAGGTAAAAATGCATAAATCAGGTTTCAACATCACTTTTGTGCAAACCACAGACCAACTGTCACGTGACAAAGCCAGTAATGTGGTTGCCTTGTACTTAAGATGGATTTATTGTGTTGTGTTTATAGTATTTATCCCTTTTTACAGATGTGTAAAAGTCTTTCTTTTTTTCCTAAATATACTTGTCATATATTTTTGTATATTAACACATACTGTACAGTAGGAAGGCAGTGAATGTATACATATTGTAGTAGGAAGAATATATGTGGTATTTTATGTAGCAGTAAGATACAACACAAGCTGCCCAGGTATACTTGTATCACTAATATAGATGTCAATATGCTCCCTTTTACAGTAACACCGTAATACAGATGTATGTACAGTTGTTGTGTTACGATAAAGTCATTCAGAGTTCCTCTAATAAGAGATCAAATACAGTCACTGTGAGAAACATTTGAGTCTTTTTTGTTCCATTCACAGCTTCCTCGAGTCATCAAATCTTGTTTTGCTGATTTGTAAATGAGCGTCGATCAGTCACCATAAAAAGTTACTAAAAATATAAATAAAACCCATCTCTGATCAATATTTACAGGAAATAATCTGCTCAAAATTCATCCAAATCCCTAATTTTACACAAATTTGAACTGGAAGTGAGTAAGAAAATGTGTTTTTTATGTGATTTGTGCGCACCAACACTTTAATAAGGTGTCCGGATGAGACTATCTAAACTAAAATACAATTTCATTACATTTTCTTTAGAGAAATGAATGAAATGCTCAGATATACGCCGACTGTGTATAGTTTATTTTATTTATACATTTTCTTACACCCCTTACAACATTTTTTGGAGGTTGGGAACCAGTGCTGTAGTGTGTATGTGGGACTGCAGTGTGTGTGTGTTCATGGTGATGGAGGAACAACAGTGTGGCACATTGGTGTGTTGTTAGTTTTTGGACAAGAATGATACAATACTTGTTAGCAGGATCCGTTTATAGTTGGTTTTTCTCTTTTTTTGCTGGATTTGATGAGATTAAGTCATCCTTCATTTCACTCTGAGCACCACAAATGAACCTGGAACCAAAACAATAACCAAAACTATCTGCATGTATAGATTATATGGAGGTAATATGGGGTGAACTGAACCTTTAAACTCTACAGTTCATGATTTTGCCAATAGATGGCAGTAATCAGCCACCACATCACACACACACTGCACACTGAATCCAAGTCTGGATGAGTTCTCACTACAATGCACAGAACCTGAAGGTGTTTCACAAACACAAAGTTTCTGGATGGATAATGTTGTTCTCTCTGTCTCTCTTCTCGCTTTTATAATCACCCTGGTTTTATTCCGAGAATCAGTTGCAGATGGAGCTGAGCAGGTCATCGCATGCAGGCAGGGAGAACCATCCTCTCTTGAAAAATCTTGGCAATGTCAGGGTCCAGGAGCCTCACAGATCTGCTGATCTGTCTGTCTCCAGCTCCTGTGTGTTGGTTGAGACTTTCGAGGAGGCCAGATCATCGGATACCAGTTTTGAATGAGGCTCTATTCAGGTTCCTGGTCTCTGTGGAGGGAGCTGAGGAACTGGAAGTGGGACAGAGACATGGGGACACATGACAGTCCTGCAGTCCTGGAGAGAGAGGGACAGCGTGAAGGGTGGGGGGTGTGCAGGGATAGTGTGTGTGTGTGTGTGGAGTGGGGGGGGTTCTCGGTGGTGGATGACCTCACCATTACGGGAAACTTTCCCACAGCCTGCATACAAAGAAGGTCGTCAAAAGGTAAAAAGGATGAGAAAGAATAGAAATTTAACACAGTGTGTAAAAAAGGAGGCAAAGTGCAGGAGAGCAGTTAGTCGATGAGAAAGAGGCTCTTTCGGAGGGGGAGTCGTCCCTTTTTTTAGTGGTTCAGAGATTTCGGGGATGATAGGAGTTCTGCTTCTGCACGGTCGCAACCTTCAGCCAGCTCCTGCCCTCTTCTCTGCTGAGTCACCTGCCGCCATTTTGTCCCCTAGCTGGACCTCTGCTTGCACTTCCTGCTGCACTTCCTGTCAGGCGGCCTACCAGCACCTGGCGGCCCGGTGGTTTTCACAGCTGCCGCCGCCGCCGCCACTGCTGCTGGACGACATCACATTCCTGGCATTGCTCGCTCCGAATGCTGTTTGGAAATCCAAAGGCCGGCTTCCGTTTGGGAATGCCTCCCTCACAGAGTCCCTCTCAGCCTCTGATCCCCGGCCTCCTCTCACTTTATTTGAGTTAGCTATTTAAAGCCCATGCTAAGTGCGCTGCTGCTGCTGCTCTGGCTACACAGGGGAGCAAACACACACTCCATCTCACACACTAAAACCACACCGGCCCACAAATAATCCCTCTCCTATTTTTAATTTGGTGGGCTGAAGGGACACAGCCTGCAGGGCAGACTGCGACCAGGCAGACGGACTTGGTGATTTTCGTTCTATTTGTTATGTGGTTAGTATGTAATTAGCTTTTAGTGATATGATGATATTTAGCCGCAGTGTTATCCTGTTTATCACAGCTTGAACACACACATTTACTCAAGTATTGTAGTTAACTTCTCAACTATTTCATACAGAAAAGGTGTATTTCATATTCAAGTTTATTTTGCTGGTAGGCGACTTTATTAAAGCATTACGCTAGTAGTAACGATTTATCTTAAAATAATGTTAAAGCTACACTGAGTTGTAATAGGAAGAATGATGCCTTTGTCTTGCTCCTTTTAACTTTTGTCTCTGGGTCGGGACAAGTGTGAAACGCTTTATACCACCAAGTCGCACACTGATTTTGGTGGAATTGGATCATATTTTATGGAGAAAATGTCTTCTGGACATCCTCCGACTGCTCTGCCTTAACTCGCGGTGAGTTTCCTCCATAATTAACAGAAATGTACACGTCTAATGTAATGATTAAAGATTTTAAACACAAATGTAATAGTTATTGTGTTACTAAAAGTAAGGAAATGTATTCATGTGTTAACATTTGCCGTAGTACTATCAACGAATTCAACGGACGTCTCGCTAAGAAACCGGCGCCTTTGTGTAAGTTAACTGCTAACTGTTGTAACTTAGCTTCCGTTCGCTCGGTAAGCCAGAGCATCGGGGAGCGTTGGTGTTTGCATTCTAGCTCAAGAGCTTTAAACAACACAGGACGTTGATGGAGGAAGCTAAGAAGACAGAAAGAGAGAGTGACTGAACAAGAGGCCGGCGGACGAGAGTAAATCTCGGACTGGTTTTTAGTTGTTGGCGAGAGCTTCGTGAAATAGAAGGCTGCAGACAGACGCCGAGCTGGTCTTCTCGCTGTTGGATTAGGAAGTCATGGCTTGCTATGTCATGTAGTTTTAATCATTACAAATGTATGTGTGCAGCTGTCCATATTTATGACAGCGGTTTATGAATTGCACTCATGAATCTGGGGCGCCATAGATATCACGTGCCAATCAATGCCAGACTTTTACTTGTAATGGAGTATTTTTACACTCTGTATATAATACAGAAAATACCAACTATTGTAGAGTAGACATTTGCACTGCTGCAAGTTTTCAAGCTTCTCTCAAAGAAGTGCACAAATGTAAATACATTTTTATGACATGCCTCTTTTCCATGTCTGATTCTTCTGTATTGCCTGCACTTGACCAGCCCCCGACTGCATTATTCTGCTATACTGCAAAGGTCTCGTAGCCTCTTCAGCTCCACATCAGCTGCGGAGTCAGTCAGTACAAACTGAAGTTGCGCAGCTAAACGTCGTCTCAACCCACAGAACCTTTCATTAAATGTTGCTGTGAAAGGATACATCGGCTCTACAGGTCAGGTTTGTCAGGTATTTAGACACACAGATACACTTGTATCAGATACCACAGATACCACTTTTGTCAAAATAACTTTT
>NW_023339674.1:2216217-2222005 GCF_004916995.1 Morone saxatilis
ATGATATAGCTGGAATTAAGAACCCAGCCTGACTTCGTGGCCTGCCTGAACTAACGCTATGCTTAATTTCTGATATACCGAGGCATCACAGACTCACACACTCGCATAGTTTGTGAGTGTGGCACACTTTCACAAAGTTCACACACAGATATGCCTTACGCCAACTATATGAACTACACACACACACATACACACACTTGCATGCCAATCAAGATTTCTAGCCTACGTGCTCTCAGGCACATGCTGAGAAAGCAGTGCCTTTATGGCTGGCCTCTTCATTGCATTGTCTCTAGTATAACTGACTGAAACACATTGTTTCACACACACACACACACACACACACACAAAAGGCCTGGGTACTTGGGTATCAGCGTCAGTCTTAATGAACCTGTCTCCAGGGGGCGGGGCCGGGGTAATGTCCCACACAAAGAGCTCCCGCTGGGCCACCGAGCCAACCAGAGGCCAACAGATTAACTTGCATTACATCAGCATCCCCACAATACACCTAATGAGGGAGGGATTATGTCTGTATGTGTGTGTGTGTGTGTGTGTGTGTGTAGGCTCTCATGCCATTGCATCACTAATTAAATGCAATGACTCACTTTTGCTTATTCAGTGTGCGTTCAGCTGTTTGGGGTCAGACACATCTTTACATACGCCTTAAAGCTTTAATATTTTCATATCCACAATGGATCTAAAGACTATATCAGCTTTTTAGCATCTTTCCACTTTTCGGTTGACTTTCACCACGTCTCGTCAAAGTGGCCCTCGACTGCGACTTCTTTAAGAGAGTATGCATGAAAGGATCGTCAAATCTTTTTAACTTTATCTCATCAGATCACTAAAATACACTTCTATTGTTCGATTAGACCAAGAACGGACAAACCTACATCCATACACGCTTTTGTCTTCTGGTCTTTTTTGAATGACGAACGTACGTGCTAGTTGGCTGTTTGCTGTAGTCGGTGCAGTGTGTTCTTGTGTCACTTTTTGGCCCTGACACAGGCAAAGTGAGGCGGCGCAACAGTCGTCTTTTGTTTTTGCTGGACCTTTGACATTGGTTTAGTGTGTCAGGGCCTGTGACAGGAGTGAAAAACCACTACTGTATCACCCTCCCAGATCTCTGCAGTTTACTTTGGTGAGTATAATCTTTTCATAACTGATGTGAGGAATGATAGACAGAACATGAAAATTAGATCAGAGTTGCCATAAACTGTAGTTTTCCTTTAAGATTACACAATGTTTGTGCTGTTTTGTGTGAGGAAAGTCAGTGGAATGGTGTTTTTTTGTGTTTCTTTGTGCTGTTTCCTGCCTCTCTCCACAGTGTTTTATTAGACTCGATGTACCTCTGGTTCACGTTTCAACTATGTTTTTTTCCATCTTCAGTTTCAGCCTCATTCTTTCTCCTTTTCTCTTTTATTTCCTGTCTTTTATTTGGCTTCTTCTGTGCACTTTAAAACTTTTACAGAATGTGGGAACAAAGTAGAGAGTGGACGTGTGTCTCCTGCGGAGAAAGACACATGCTTGCCTGTCCTGTTTGGCCCACTGCATCCATCTTTCTTTTCCTCTTTCTTTTTTTGCCCTGTCAGTATTCTCATTCAGCATTTCTACCTCGTGAGTTTTTGGATGCCATGACCCAGATTTCTTTCTCTCTGCCGTCAAGGGAAGAAAGAAGAGCCTTAAAAAGGGGGCCGGGACGGAGGGGGGACTCGGGAGTCAACTCAAGAAATAAAAATCAATGCACTCATTAATTGAAGAAAGGAAAAGAGCAAGAAATAACAAATATACTCTAAAAGGAGGGAAAGAGGGTGAGAGCGAGAGACAAAATGAGAAGGGCAGCTAGAAATAGAACAGGGTTGTTTAGGATGGCTGCACAATGGACACCAGTGTGGAGAGTCTCCAGATCTGCACTCACTGCCCCACATCTCTCCTGTCACACCCCTCAAATTTAACCAGGGGTTGCCCGGAGTAACAAAGGGACACAAAGGGGCTGAAAGGCATCCGACTGACCCCAACAGCATGCACTGTCTGATCGTCTTGAGGAACATTATTACGCCAGGATGCTGTTGAGGAATGATGTTCAACTCCTCAGTGAGACCTACTTTCTGTTGGGAAGTGATCAGACATTGCTTGTTTAAAAAAAAAATCAAAGTTTTTGAGGGAGAATTAAAGGACCATTGTGTAACATTTAGAAGGATCTATTGAAGATTTACCGTAAGATGCCACTAAATCCTACACACCACCTGTAAGACTTTACCAGCCTAAGGGAAACAGATATCATTAATAGGAAGGGGGCTAGAAGCGCCCAATACGGTGTGCTTGGCAAGCCCCGCACTATTTAATTCTCCCAGCTACCACGGATATGGCTGTGACAATGCTGGGGGAAAAGGCCAAACTATACAGACCATCATCCAACAATCAGTGACAAGGAAGGAAACAGTTACTACTACTACTACTACTACTAACAGATGTAGCCGGCCTGGCACAGCTCCCGGTGTTTGTCTGGTACATTCATAAAGGGTCCGTTAAGGAGGACGTGCTCTTCTGTAAACTACTGGAAACAAGGAAAACTTCCTTCCTGATCAAAAGGTTTATTTCTGATGCAACCATGAAAGGAAATGTAGTAAGAGTACAGATAAGTGCAGCGTGATCTGTTAATTCATTTAGATTTCCCCCTGAAAGGTCATCCACTGTTGTACTCAGGATGGCAGTTCACCAAAATAACCCAAAAATAATCATCTGATTGGGTTAGTTGTCAGTTCACATGATGGTTTGTAAACTGCAGCTTATCTCACGGATTTAGGATTACTAAATTTAGCGTTACTAAAAGATCAAGATAATTTACGAATCTCCCTCAGATCTTAATAAAGTCTTCTTAAAATAGCTTGTCTGGTTTTCACTCACCGTATTTACCCTGCTAACTTAATAATCCTGCCTTGTGAGACGGGCCTCTGGCATGATTCAAATCAAACAAAACAAACTACAGGCGTGAGGGTGTCCTTATTCTGCTGTCAGCTGCTCTGGAACGTTGAGTTTACTGAGGTTTACCATGATAATTACCAGATGTGTTCCTGAAATGGCTAATTTGTCTCAGGAGTCTTATACGAGGCTACTGCATTAAAGCTCATCTCTCTCTCTGACCTCTACTGAGAAATCTACCTTCTAGTTTTTACCTGGGACAGCTAATTGTGTCAGACAGGACTGATGGAATCTCACCGGTCGTCTTACTTTTCTCATTACTGAACAGAGGCGATTATTCAGGCCGAGCCCAGCCAGTGTCAGCTGTCAGCGGCTCTCTCTCCACGCTGCCGGCCCTGCCCTCCTCCTCCAGACTCCCTGACTGTGTGTGCTATGATGTCATGCTGCAGCGGGGGTGTGTTCGGGGGTGTGGTTGTGGGTGTGTTTGGGGTGTTGGTGGTGGAAGAAGCGGGGGCAGGATAACAATGATGGCTGAACCCTTGACCTTCTGGTCGTGACCTTCTAGCACAGAGTCACCAGCCGGGTGAAACCTTTTCTGTAGGGGAGGCAGACCCCTCACGTGGCGACTAGCCTGCTGTTAGCATTAGCATGGGCCGGGCCAGAAGGTCAGGGGAAGACCCCGAGCCGACACCTCCTTCACCGACTGCTCTCACACACCTGTGCCCAACGCCCAATCCACTGCATTTCTGCACCAAAAAAACGAAAACAAGAAAGAGGAACAAAACATAAGAAGCCTGATTCAAACACGGATACAGGAATGCATGCATGCACGCACAATCCCATCCAGGTCGGGTTACGTCTAACATAAACAACTACACCCAAAGAAAGCAACACACCCTCTTGGGGACACATTCCTGTATCCTATGCCCAGCCATTGATAAGCGTCTTGTGTGACTGGGACACATGGGCTGAGTTTGGGCTAATTCAGCACCTGGGAACCCCTCCGCTTTCGTCCTCCACCCCTGTCTAACTCCGTCTTTGGGAACAAACCCAGCCTTGTGCAACTCCCAACAATGTCAGTGACACTCTACACTGCCCCATTGCCACTAATTGTTAGCTCACAATGCTTCCTGGTATTGTGTTCAACAATGCCCACTCTGAATAGAGAGTCTAACCTACTTGTATTGTCGCTAATTGGTTTCTTGAGAGGAGTAGAAAATGGGAAGAGAAAGGGAGAGAGGAGATGTTGGTAATGGACTGCAGTTTCATTGGAGTCGCCAGTAAATAGAGTTCACAAAGGGCTTTGTGGGGTCGAGGGCCGAGGGTCGGAGGTGAAAAAGAAGAGGTGCACCTGCACTCACTGACAATGAGCTTATTCAACTGCTCTGCCCAGCACAACGATGGAGGACGGAGCCAGTGGCTGTCCCACAGCCCCAGAGAGACGACCCGACACACATGCACACACACACACACACACACACACACAAAGTTAAACAGTGAGAAGGACAAATAAAAGAGAGACAGACGGTGGGAGGGGGTGAAAACTATCAATGTATTGTTCTTTGTATTAAATGTTTAGATTCATTTGTAAAGCCAACAACCACACTACAATGTTGACATAAGAGAGAGAAGTGTGAAGAAGTGGTAAAGAGAGAAAAAAAAGATACAGAAGAAATAGAAGGAAAAATAGGAGGAAGAAATGATTGAAAGAGAGAGAAGGGAAAAGTGGGAGGAGACACAAATGGGAAGAAGAGTTGAAGAAAAGGGGATAGAAGGGGAAGAAGCCAGATGTAAAGGATAAGACAAGAAAAGAACAAGGGAGGAAAATGGGAAGAAGAGAGAAAAGAAGAGTGGAAGAAAAAAACTGGAAGAAAAAAGTAATAGAATAGAAGAGTGAGGAGTGAAAATGGGAGGAAGAAGAGTTGAAGTAAAAGGAAAGAAAGGGGAAAAGAGACAAAGGAAAAGAAGAGAAGAGAGATGAGTGCAGGAGAAAGTCAAAGACGAGGGGGAGGAATTGAGTAAAGCGGATGAGGATGAAAGTGGAAAGAAGGGAATAAAAAATGAAGAAAAGAGTGGAAGAATGGGGGGTGGGGAAGAGATGACAGGAACATGTGAATAAGAGAAGAGTGGAAGTAAGCCGGAGGAAGAGGGAGAGACAGAAGAGAAGAGATAACTGGAAAAGGGTAGGAGAGAAAAAGAGAGTGGGAGGGGTGAACATGAAACAAAGGAGAGAGAGGGGATGAAAACACTAGGAAGATGAGAATCAAAGGAGAAGAGAGGGGGAGGAAGAGAAGATCAGAGAAGACAAGTAAAGAGACGAGTGAGAAATAGGGAAATAAAGGAGGAACAAAAAAAAAGGAACAAATCGGAGGTAGAACAGATGAGTGAAAAACATGATGACAGAATAATGGAAGAAAAAGAGGAAAATTAAGTAAATTAGCGTATAAAAGTTGAAGAAAATGGCGAAAGAGAACAGTGGAAGGGAACAAAAATGTTTATAAGAGAATGAAAAGTGGAGTAGAGAACAGGACAAAATAGTGGAAAAGAGAAAAAATAAGTGGACGAGGATTAAAATGGGAAGAAAAGAAAAGGAGAGAAGACAACTGAAGAGTGAGAGTGAAAGAAACTGCAAAAAGGGGGAGGATGAGAAGAGAATCGTGGAAGGAAAAAGGAAACGAGAAGAGTGGAAAGGGACAAAAATGTAAGGAAAAGAAGAGACTGGCAGAGGGGGAGGGGACACAGATCTGACCCACTTGCACACAGGTGTGTGTTGGAGTGTGACAAATGAGTTGTGTTTATTCCTCTAATGCTCAGTATATCAAACTGTAGCAGGTCGCGCTACAGACGGGGTTGCCTCAGCACACAAATA
>NW_023339674.1:2222105-2248452 GCF_004916995.1 Morone saxatilis
CAAACCACGCCCACCCCCACACAAACAATACAGCACATTATTAACACACATCTGAGTCATATCCAACTGTAATGGAAGGCAGCTGTCTGTCTGTCCTTCAGTTTTCTTGACAACCGTTCATCCGATGGACGTCACACTTAAGAGGTGTATTTCTGAGGACCGAAGAAAAGCAGCGTCGAGTGTGAAGTGGTGTGGATGAGCGGCTCTTGAGAAAGCTAAGAAACATCCCCCTGCAGAGCTGGAGAGTTCTAGACGCAGTAGTTCCAGACCCAAAGTGGCGCTGGTCCTACCTAACGAGGTGTCAGCTAATCTGAGTTTTAAAGTTTTGATAACCTTTTGCAGTGGTAATAACGTTATTAAGTGACGTTAACTGGCTACCTTCAACGAATAATGTCAGCCTATCCTGTGTAACTAGGGTTGGGTACCAAACTCTGCACTTTTAAAGGTAGGTCTACCGTCAGAATTACGTCGGTACTTCCGAGTAGCCTATTGATACACATCATGATCAGTGCCAAATTTCGGTACCTGCGAGTGCATTTGGGTGAGAAAGTAACTTAAAAGAGAGTGAATCGGGGGCAATGGCAAGCCGAAAGCGGTCCCAACTGTGGCTACACAAAAATCAACACAGACCATACTTGCAGCAATAATTGCGTCGTGAAATGCAAAGCTGAACAGGAGAACGCCTCTAACCTGAAAAAAACACCTGGTCAAACACAGAATATATTTAAAAGAGTGTGTTGACAACCTTAAGCCCCCCGCAGCTAACGTGAGCATGCCTGCAGCCGTCACCAAAGAAGGTAAACGCTCCATCAACCTTTAATTGAGGCATCGTCAGGTAAGTCATTAGCTAGTTAGTTGTAAAAGTTGTTGGAAATATTTGAGCTCCTTTCATCGTTTTGTTTGACGTTGAGGTGAGTGTTCCCAACAGCGGGGGACACAGTGAGTGTGGGGCGGACTTGGCTCGTACCAGAGAGGGTAGACGTGCTAGTTTCTCTAAAAGAACTGCTAGAGTAGTTCAGTAGAGTAGTTTGTTTTATACTTTGCTTATGTTGTAAAATACCATAGTAATAGAATAATAAAATGCATCGGACTCAGTGTGCAAGTTTACTGTGTGTGAAGAATTTAATTGGATGACGGATTAAAGCTGCAGTAGGTAACTTTTATGAAAATATACAGATAATCTGTAATCTGTGTACTCCTCCTAGTGCTCATGATGACATTTGCAGGAATCCACCGGGTCTGAATGAAAACAACCAATCAGAGTCGAGAAAGATGGAAAGACACTTTGGGTTGGCAGGTTAAAGACAGTCGATTGGGGTGTGTGTTGTACATTGTCTTGGTGCTTGTGGTAGAGTTCCACCTTTTTTATTCTGTCATAATAACATTAATGTTCCTACATAAATCGATTCTTTCACACACCCCTACTGCTCAGTCTCTGAATGCTGCTGGCACCAGCCGAGATTCCTCTCCTTTGGGCTCAGGGAGTATATCACATCTTTGAAGTCATGAGACACATCCAAGTAAAGTCATGAGTCATCAAGTCTTTTTTTGATTCTGTCACGTCTGCAGTCATCAAATATGTGACTCGAGTCAGACGCAGAAAGCTTTTGCCAGTAGCTAAAACACATGATAAACTACACCACACCCCTACACACAGTTCCACGCGGCGCAGTCTGTACCTTATAAGGACACAGTGAACATAACCCTGAGTTTGCGATGCATTTAAGAAGGATCTTTCATTGGTGGAAAGAGTTAACTATTCTCTACTAGTGAGCTTATTGGTGTTTTAAATCTAATGTTGCCAATCTCTACCTCTGCCTCTGGTGTTCTGTCTTGTTTTCTTAGTCCATTTTTGGTATCTCCTCTTATTGCCCGGCCTTGTTTTTGTACGTCTCACTCTAAGGAATCTGCACTAACTTTTAGGAATAACAGATAACCCTTACTGCCTTTTTCCTTAAAATTCACACACAGCTATAAACATGCATTCAGAGAAGGCAAACACACACACACACATACCCACACTCCTGTGTCATATATTGCCATGAAGTCCCAAGGCCATGTTTTTGTTTCCGTTGTAAATGTAACAGGATAAATGCAACCGCTGCTGACAGAGGAGTCCGGGCACTGGAGGCACTCCCAGAATGTAAAGCCTGCAGTATTGCATGGTTACACTCACTGGTTGGAAAGGGTATGCGTTACAGTGTGTGTGATGTATCTATATCTATGTGTGTGTGTGTGTGTCAGTTTGTCTGCGTGCATGCTTGTGTGCTATGCAAATTAAAACACATTCACATTGGGAAACTAAGTTAGATCTCAGAAATATACCTGTTAGCATCATTTAGGTATGTGCATCTCTGCATCTTAAAACAGATCTGTATTTATGGACCAGGGTGTGGCGGAGGCTACAGGAGCTGACGTGCGCCTCCTCAGAAATATAACTACATTTCAGGGTTATGAAGAGACTGGGCTTCTTGTTTTCTTGTATTGATGCAACTTGATGAGGTTACGATAATGTATGACACATCCATCTAATGTTTTGATGGTACTAGAATGTGAGAATGATGGCATTGGTTGTTTGTTTAAAAGCTTAAAACAACATACGTTTAGATATTCCTGACAAGCAGCATCCTGTGCTCATAACAACGATTATCCTTTTAACTGTAAGAAAGGCGGAAATAATGTAATGTTGTTGGCGAATGGTCAGATGGAAAATAGCACTGAGGCTGCACTGATGTGGGCATGTGGCTACAAGTACAGATGAGGAGATTACAGTAAATACAATTCAGGATGTGAGGAGGATTTGAGTAATAGATGCATGAGTTTGAAGCCTTATCAAACATCAGATCACTGTTTATAACACTATGAGACCGGATTTTGCAACCATGATGTCAATTATTTTATCTTTGGTTGCTGCGATTGCAGGGCAACGGTAGAAATAGGGCAATAATATTACGGAGTAATTCAGGAATGTGCATTTGCATGTACTTGAGTGGCCAACGCAGTGCTTTGTTTCTTAATATTTGATTGTGTTGTGAGTTAAAGTTAAGCCAGTTTCAAGTTTTTCCAGGCAGCCATGCACATTTTAGTGAAGCCCTCTGTGGTCTCATTGAAATGCCGCTGTCGCCAAGGTCTTGCTCATGGTGGGAACTGTTGGGTGTAAATAATTTTATAAAGAGCACTGTACTATTAGTCTGAACATTCACTTGTACCACTGTCATAAGAACACACATCAGCAAGGTATGACATCAAAATACCCACACCCATGATGGTTTCTATTAAACCTCCATACACAAACAGCATTTTGATGCGCATCATCATGGATTGACTTCAACTTTTTTTGATGGACCACTGTCTTCTTTCCCAGCACCAATGTGCATTCATTCTAAAGAAAATCAAAAATGTCATAACATTTGCTCCCTGAATCAGTCACCCTGGCTACACTTCTTCTGTATATATGTCCAGTGTGTCCACAACACGGCCGATGTGTGGCGCACTTTCGTGGATAAATGTGAAACTTTCACAAGTGAGATTGTGGTTCATTGCCATTTCTTACCATTCTACTACTAACAGTTTACTTTAAACATAAATACAATCTTGTGATAGTTTTAGTCTGTTAAATGTCCAGTGTGTAACATTCAGGAGGCTCTACAGCTCTATAAATACACGTTTCTACAGTAGCCCAGAACGGACAAACCTGGATAGATAGAAATAGATAGATAGATGGATACTTTATTTATCCCGAGGGAAATTCAGAGCTGTTGATAGGGACTTTTACGTGTTACAGTTACAGTATGTTCTTATTCCCAGGTCGTCAAATACAGACACCAGTGGTGTTCAGTTAGTTGCAATCTGCAGATGCCACTAAATCCTACACACTGGACCTTTACATGCAACCAGAGGGTAAGCAGATCAGATCAGAAAATGCTCATGAGTAGGTCTAGGAAGCAGTCACTGAATCTACATTGTCATTTAGTTACGAGGTTGTCTTTGACAATCGGTCAGCTGAATCTTTGACTGAACATCCCTCAATTCCTTAAGCTCCATACGACAGAGAGGCGAAAAATCTGCCTTTCAACCTGGCACTTCAAATTGCCCATAACCCCCATCCGAAGATGTTGTGAAACGTAAGTACTGGATACAGTAGAGGGAATAAATGAAGCAATAGAAATCGAGGCAGGAGGGAGCAGAAAAAAAGGAGAGATTGAAAAGAAGGGGGATGGGGGAAGGGAGTGCAGAGAGCAATACAGGGGAATGGGTGAGGGGTATGTTATGTGGTTGTAAGAGAGCCAGTGCACAAGATAGTGAAAAAGTGAGAGAGTGGAAAAGAGAGAGATAGAGAGGGAGCGAGAGGTGTTGGTGCTTTTTAAATAGCCTACGTGGAACACCAAATCCCCTCAGCAGCACAAATCAGCTGACTGACTGCCACTTGCCAAGGAGTAGGTGGGGGTGGTGGGGAGAGCAGGGCTTATAACTCTCCACTGACACATTCACCATGCAGAGACGAGACAGAGCTTTACCCATGTTGGCCCTACAGAACTCTATCCTGTCTAAACATAGACCTCCTGGTGGACTGGGGGAAGACGAAGGAGACCGGCATGGAACGAAAGAAAACGGGAAAGACAGAATAGGAAGAGATCAGCTGTCTTTCTCCGTCCCTGCCACTCTATCATTGTTCATATGTTCACTTGACCGTATCACAATTTGTGTTTCACAGCTTATCTTTACCAACCAAAACACTGGGTAACACAAGCTGTCCAAATACTGAAAGTTAGCATTGAATGGGTCAATCTCATTGTTCAGGTATCACACTATTTTAAGAAAATACAACCATTAGGGCTCAGAGAAGGTCCTGCTCTACAAAAAAAGGCAATCATCAATCCATAAATTGTCTTTTGGCCACTTAACTGGGTCTGGATTATGGTGGCAGCCGCCTTAATGCCAGGGTATACTCAAAAAGAACTGGTCACCCCACCATGTCTGAAGGTAGAAGAGCATGACGCAATCATTGTAATTTGAGGATAACAGCACACATTTTCATAGTCTTTCACAGACTCCTCTGAGGCATTCTTTTGCCCTCATTTGTACACAGTAAGTGCCAGAAATAGTTGTGAAAAAAGAAAGCTTGAGAGAAAACCCTGTTTACTTTCTCACCTCCTTAAACCTGGCCAATCACTGCATGGGCAGGATTATCGGTTTCATAAAGTTACAGAAATTGGCGGACACAGTCTCCTCTGGGGCAGAGGTGGCATAGAGCCTCTGTGGTGGGGGGTGTGTGGATGACCAGGGGAAAAATATGGAGTGGAACAAAGTTGAATGAATAACCATTATGTAGGGAAAAGAAACAAGTTTGCCAACACTATTGTACTTCTACCTTTATTTTCCTAAAACTAAACTATGGTCCTTTATTAGTCGCCTCATTGTCATTTATAAAAATTGCATTGTGGGGCATGTTAGATAAAGTCAGGGTTAGCACTGCCATAAATCCTTTCGACCATCCCACATGTACTTTTTTTGGAGTAGATAGATAGACCAGACATCCTTCTGAACAGCCACGTCCTTGAGATTATCTTGGGGGATTCCTAGATATTCCCAGCCCAGATGGGATGTGTAGTCTCCGCAGAGGGTTCTCAGGTGTCCTCCCATTTGGACGGCCCAGAAATCCTCTAAAGTGAATGATCCTTAAGGCCGGGGTATGCTTGAATGACCAGCCATGTATTTTTGTTGCAGTACTGATGCCTATAAGTGGACAGACATCCTTCTCAAAAGCCATGTCCTCGAGTTTATCTTGGAGGATCCTAAAATGTTCCAGTCCCAGATGAGATATATAGTCTTTGTAGTGTACTCTAGGTCCGCCCATTGGGATGTGCCCAGAAAACCTCTAACGTGAAGCCTCCTCAAGGCTGATGGTATGCTTGAATGACTAGTTTGTACAAGGTATCTTCCTATCATGTCTAAGCAAGTTACAGAAATTATAGGAAGCGGTTTCTGCAATTCTGACAGCCAGCAAGACTGAGGGGAACAGGGTTTAAGATACTGTTTGACCATCCATTTTGTTGGGAGTATACTGACACCAATAAGTAGATAGCCCAGACGTCCATCTCAACAACCATGTCCTGCAGATTATCTTGGAGATCCCTCGATGTTCCCAACGCAGATGGGACATATAGTATCTGCAGCATGCTCTGGGGAGTCCACCCCCTAACCCTAACCCTAAGGCTGGGGGTATGTTTTTAAAGTGTTGTCCAACCAAGTCTAACCAAGTTTTTTTTCCCTCTTAATCAGCCTTTATCAGGTACCCGACCCACCTCAACTGTCTCCTTTCAATGCGAAGGATCAGCGGCTTTTATCCAAGCTCCTTCTAGATATTTCATTTTAAATAATATAGTTTCAAGACATTTTATCTTGTATGTCTAAATATGTACCACTTACATTAAATCTTAGTAATTTTAAATCAGTGAACAATGTTTAGTGGCCTGCATTTTATGCTAATTCAGAATATACCATCAAGTCAGGTTTACAGCCCATTGGCAGATTTGTTTGCTGGATAGTAGCAAATTACTTTTTGCACTGCATGCATTTTGTGTCTGCAATTGCAATCATTAGCCTTGGCTATACTCTGGTGTCGTATGTCTCCTGTGTAGGTTTAAAAGAGAAATGATGGTGAAGGCATTGAAGGTGGGTGAGAAAGGGAACACTGGAAAGAGAAGAAACAGAGAGAAAAGGGCTATATTTTTTTTTCTTTTTCTCTCTCTCTCATTCTGTCTCCCTCTCTCCTGAAGTCCAGCCGGTTTCCTGCTTTCCCAGAATAATGCACAGTTTATGAGGCAGGCAGAGGGCCATGCTTTATAAATGGCACTGTCCAAACCCCTATGCTTGTGCTCTCTCTCCTGCTTTGTCGCCCTCCTCCACTCTCCCTGGCATTTCATGGCATTTGTGGAAGGGTATGAGTATGTGCATGCCTGAAACAGTCTGTCTACTGTGGATATGCAGAGGCAGTGAGGTGCTGTGTCAAAGTGGTGCAGGCATTTAGTCATGGTAAACCTTTTAAATGTTTGGGCTTTTTTGGATTCCGACCATATAAGCCTCCAACTTCCCCTTATTCCTTCACTTGGTAGAGCTTTCCCACTTTCCTCCTCAAACCCCCAGCTTGGCGTGAAAGGTGACCAGCACCCTGTCACCCTCTACTTCTGAAATGTTCCCATGAAACACTTCAAACTCCGAATATGAAGGTTATTCCGCGGAGGAGTTGGTAAGGCCGTCAGTCACTCTTTCCCTGTCTTTTCTTATCCTGAACTGTTTCGTCTTTGTTGTGTGACTAACATCTTGGACGATGAGGGTGGAAAAAATGCTTAACCATCCTTAATGAATATCAGAGACGGGCGTGTCACATGTTTGTGATTCATATCCTCTGTTATCTCAAAGGCTCTATTCACCATTACAGAAATCCCAAATGTGATGGGGGGAAAAAAATGCAATAAGGATGGTCCATGGTTTGGCCAAGACCTTTGCTTCCAGTTGGATGAACTTAACAAAAAATGATCCTGCTCGACAAAATTGATCCAGGCTGTACGAGAGTGGGATAATGACTTTCAACTGTGCTAATACAAAACATGTCATACTCAGAAGGACCTAAAAGGACTACCAGTGATTTTAGGTGTTCTATAGTTTTTTAGAAACCATGTAGGCTATTACTTCATCATCATCATAGCTTATCATTCAGCAAATTAAAAACTTTTGTTATTTTTCTCCACTCCAGGCAGTCATTGGTTTCCATTCTTGCTGGAGTTGATTAAATCCATCACAGTGACCATTTTTAAATTTAGTTAAAGTTATGATGGCACTCAGAGAGCACAGACCTTTGAATTCAGTTTATTTTGCCATATCATGCCGTATCTTCCCTGTGATTTGGATCGGCTTAAAAAATGAATAGGTTCTTCTTTAGCCCATGCTACACCCTCCCACCAAATGCCATGAAAATTGGGTCAGTAGTTTATCCACAATCCTGCTGATAGGCGTACCAGCCAACAGCAGCGAAAACGTAAGTGATAAGAGTGACTCTAATTTTCGTATAAACATTGATAAAATCTGCCAGTGCTGTGATAATTGACTGACTCTCGACACACTAAAATAATCTCACTGCACTGGCAGACGTTTTAATTAACTCATTTAAGAATGCTAAACACGAACCACGAGTGTGTGTTACACAATGTGTGTATTACAGTTATGTGTACAATTATCCTGAGCAAGTATAGTCATATCTAAGTGAAAGGTGTGCTTGTTCATTGAAGAGCATCTGAAAACCCCTCCCCTGATACCTTTATGATGTCAGAATAGAAAGGAGGCTGTGTCCAACAATTTCAACTCTCTTAAGCTCTCTTTTTACTTTGTTCTTCACACAACTTTTTGCCACAGCACCGCAAATGCCTTTGAGGTGAGACTGACAGTGTAAACACTTTCAAACACACAATCAGATTACACAAGGAGTTCTTTTCAAGCTGTTACATGCTCCCTCGTGTTGTTCCTCAGCTTCTTTCTCTTTATACTCTCAGGTGCTCCTCATTGAAGATGATTGGTTTGGTGGCCCTGCCCTGTTAATTAAGGGAGGTTAGAGAAACAGGAGCAGCCTTTTGATCCCATCAGTTAGTTTCTATTACTCCTTATTCTTGTGTTTCATTAGTTGAGGTTGGAGGTCTGGTAGTCCAGTTTTTGGTTCTGTGTTTCTTTGTTACAATGATTTTGATAGTTTAAGGTGGGGGAGCTCTGGTCCTACGGCCCACTTTGTTGGCTGGTCCAGACTTCCCCAATCCTTTTGTTGTTCCTGGCCAGACCTCCAGACTCCCATAGTTTCTGTTAATAAATGGCATTATTTTTAAATGAAATAATTTGGCTTTAAAACAGATTATGGTTTATGGTGTCCATTTGTTATGATGCTCGTCCCAATTGGTGGGGGGCCAACATGTTTATTTTGTGGTCATATTACAAGCATACCTTGACCTTATGGGCTTACAGTCTTAGGCTTACAGCAAATGGTGTTTTTGAAGGTCCAGTGTGTAACATTTAGGAGGATCTATTGGCAGTTTAAAAGTTAGATATTTAGGGGATTTTTTTTTATCAATTTGCGCTTTTACAAACGTTCTTATTATGAGCTTTTTCTTATTTCTGGTAAAGAAACAGTAAGTTTAGCTTTAACTCCGGCTCTCTGTACACATTCAGTTACAGAATTAAAACTTGAATACACACTGGTACTGTCCTTTTTAGTTATGACAAATGCTACAAACGACAGTCCATACATTCTCTCAAAGAAAAACATTCAAAAGTATGCAGGCATGCAGCACACACTCATGTAACCAATGAGAGGAATGCATGCACACTCATCTGAACACACACACACACACACTAAAAATCAAAGCAGGCAGACATCACACATACAGTGACTGAGTGGAATGACGTGTGAGGTAAGGGCCGCAGTGTCCTGTGGCCCTGCTGCGAAACATAATAAAATGCACTTTGATTACATTCCTCTGTGACCGGTCGTAGCCCACTTTCCATTCTCCTCACCGCCAACGAGCGTTTTTATGCAGAGCCGCTCTGTTTTCATGATGCAGGGCAGCGATCTGGAGCCTGTGGGGTGACTCACCCATGATGCATCCTTTTGATGTCCTGAGCTCGAGACCTCCCAACATTTTATGTCCCACCTGCCACTTAGGTTAGAGGTGGGGGTTGTGGAGCAGGGAGGAAGGGGAGGAGGGGGGAGGTATTAAAATAAAGACATGTAAAGAACATGGAGGTTGCAGGTAAGCTTACTGTAAGCGTGGCCAACGTGTGTAATGATCTGTGCATTGCTGCTAATGTATATGCTCAGGCTAGGAGGGGTTAACCCTTCGGTGGCCGCAGCCGCAGGTAGGTGCTGTGTCTGATGTAAGAGCGTGGGGGAAGTTGCATCATCTTATCAGAGCTCAGAGCAATGTCCTCAACTGTCCTCACACTGGGAGAACTGGAGCAACGAACTGGGAGATGTATCTGTAAGCCTCTACTTAACACGTTTTAAATATTTCTTCTTGGGGTTTTTTTTATCCTTCGTTTTTGTTTCATGTGTGGTTTTTTACGTGTGGTAGTGTTTGTTTTTGTTTTTTTGCCAGGATGGAAGCGATCTCAAGAGACCACCCTAGTTAAATTTATGGTTCAACACATGAATGCTACTGCATTTTAGAAACATTAAACTACTGTTCTTACCCTTGCAAGCAGCCATTGATTTCCACTGATTCCATTCAATTCTTTTTTTTTCTCATTTATTTTATTTATTTTACTAGTGTATAGTCTGTATTGATTCATGCAACATAATTGTGCTGAGCAGTAAAACATTGCATTGCTTAGTTTAAATACAGTTAAATAAATTAATATCAATGAGTTTCACAAATTCAAATGCAACTTTCTATCAAATAAATAAATGCTATTGGGTTCTTTGGTTTTTACTTGAACCCCCACCTTTTTCCTACCATTCAGGCAGCCATTGACTCCCATTCTTTACAAGGCTTTTCCTTTTTCTTCTTTATTTTGTCTCCTTAAAAAGATATTTGTATCACAACAGACTATCCTGGTGAAAATGTATTGTCAGATAAATTAATGCTATATTTAAAAAACTACTTTTTCTTCTTCTTTTTAGTATCTGTATTCTGTTAGGAAAGAGACCCAGTAGATCTCGTGTGACCATCCTGGTGAAATAAAGGTC
This sequence comes from Morone saxatilis, assembly GCF_004916995.1. Taxonomy (NCBI): domain Eukaryota; kingdom Metazoa; phylum Chordata; class Actinopteri; family Moronidae; genus Morone; species Morone saxatilis. The sequence goes on from NW_023339674.1 coordinate 2,232,835, forward strand.
AAATGGATGAATAAAATACCTAGTATCTACGATGCATGGTGCCAGTGGAAACATCAGACAGAACAGAGGAATGAAGCAAGCCTGGCTGTTTTCTGTTGCTTTCGATTAAGCTACCAGATGATTTGACCATAGTGAATTTCTTTTTAACCCCTTGGCTGCACAGCTCAGGAGGCAGGGCGTCAGCCCAGCTGCAGACCGAGTCATTGGTTGCGGTGAGATGATTGACAGGCTGCACGGCCAAGCTGTGATTGGCTGCTGAAACCTCCTGATCCGTCTCCACCAGTCCTCGCCAGTCAGGTGACTGTGACTCGCTTGCAAAATCAATGTTATCAATCTGCCGTGACCATCAGCAGGACCACCACTAATGGGGAGCTGAAATGTATCAATGCAATAAATCGTTTCTCTCCTTTAGAAAAAAAGCCCAATTTCACCTCCTGTTGCTTGTTTGTGGTTTATTGCAGATTAGATTTATCATGAGGCCGTTTGGGGATCGAGGGGGTTATGAGCTGTTATAAACTAGATTTTGTTCGCTTTTAACTCTTGGCCTCATAAACACTGAATCTTTGGGACTATTATTGGACAGATATGAGCAGTACAAAGCACTGCTGAGGCATAAAGTGCAGGTTTGTGACGTCTCTAGTTTCAATCTGGCTCACAAACGTCATCATTTGACGTTCTTTCTCCTTTCTTGTCTTTTTGTCAGCAAAATAAGTCCTGTGAAGCAAAAGTAGAGTCTGAATAATGTTGTTTTGGGAAATGAACACAATGACTTCTCCACCTGTTTTGGGCTGTGTGTATATGAATTTGTGTATGTGTGTGTGTCTGGGTGACGTGATGCGTTCTTTATCACATCCTGGTTCTGCACAGTTTGTGGTTTCTTGTACAACATAGACAATGTTTTATCACACTTAGTCATCTGTTAGTCAGTCCTGATGTATTGTTTATCCCCTTCTCCACTAACACACACACACACACACACACAGAATAACCTGTAAACACCATGATAAAAACATAAAGACTCAAACTATAAACAGGTATGAAGTGAAAATGACCAATATTTGAAAGTAATGTGTCAAAGTTTTCATATTAAATCATTTCTGACTCATCTTAAGGGTTGTATCCCGAGATAAAGATAAAGTCTCTTTGTATAACCTGATCTTATTTTTTATATTTAACTCACCAGCATTATTGAGTAGTACTAGTACTAGTGATAGAGGGATGCAGCACATCTTAAACATGTTTAGCTATGAGGAGTGAACAGTTCAGGCTGGGACATGCGTCTCCAGGCTGCACATCCATGCTTGTACTGATTCTGAGTATGACGTTTTGTTTCTTTTCCATTACGAGCTCACCTCCCGTCAGGACTCGGATCAACCAGTGTAGCGAAAGCATTGCGTTAGCAGAGCAGCAGCTTCAGTCCCCCGGTGTGTCTATACAGGAGAGTGTCCAAGTTTTCCAACTGTCCAACAACCAGTGAGTGTGCTGTTAGTCTTCTCACTGTTCCAACAATCCCCAACTCTGGTGTTTAAGTTAGTTAGTTAGATGTTAAAGTATTCTGGCTCTAAACACGGTCGCTGCCTCATGGGTGCCCAACCTCCCACTCACTCCTCTCCTGTCCCGGTCTCTCCCCGCTGTGTCGTTGTCGTGCCCAGAGTCAGAGTGCTGGTCGGAGCCGCTTACTGGTGCATTAAAATTTAGGAGGTGTGCGCGTCTGCTTCCTTGCTAGCATCTGCAATATATATATATGCAATTTATATAATATATATATATATAACACATATATTTATCCATAACACTGTTCTCTGCTTTGACCCGTTAAGATGTGTCTTTTTCGAGAACCGTGATTGTCTAAGTTAGACCAAAAATTGTATTTAAAGCTCCACTGTGTAACATATTGGCAGAAATACAATATAATATTCATAGGTATGCTTTCATGAATGTAAAGATCGTATTTTTGTTACATTAGAATGAGCTGTTCTTATCTACAGAGGGAGCAGGTCCTCTTTACGGAGTCCGCCATGTTTCTACAGTAGCCCAGAACGGACAAACCAAACAATGGCTCTAGACAGGATGTTTCACATTTTGAGTTTCCCAGCCACGCTTGGAACGGGAGGGTGAGGCTGAATGAATCTGCAACTACACCGCTAAAACAGTGACAACACAACTCAGTGCGGACAAAAGTTAACCACAGGTAGATTAAATGTCTCATGTCTTCTGCACTTGAAGACAATTTACACAAAACCGCTGATAACCCTGCACATTGTGTGCCTGTGTGTCGTTCTTTTGCAAAAAACTTTGATAAAAACTTGCAACTGATGCAATCATTTCTTCCTTTGTGTTTGTGCTTTTTTTGTACTTTCAGCACATTGTCTTCTCGCTTGCGGAAAAAGAAATGACAAGTCAGAGGAACAAAGTAAAAACCACACAAAATGTGTAAATCAGCAAATCAGACGCCTCACTCTCAGCAACATCATCAACCAAACACGCAGTGGTACGAGCCAGCTACAGGCGAAGTCATCACGAGAACAAGAACTTCAAGTGACGGTCGACCACAGACGCTCACGCGACTGTCGGCTTGGTAGCTGCTCCGGTTTCGAACGAGCTGCTAAAGTTTGCATGTTTGCGCTCTTGAATGCAGCCCATAAATAAATAAAGTGAAAATCTGAAATTACATTACCCAGTTGCTCAAAACTCACACACACTTCCAGCCTCTCCAAACACACACAGACATTCTCTATTTGCATGTGTGTGTGATGTTGGCGTTGCAGCTCTGCCTCTCGGTGTGAACGGCCCAGCTCCGAAAGCACCATGTACTTTTGCGGCAGTGAGCGGCACTTTCAACTTAATGAGGCCATGTCCTGCCTGATTCATTCACTCTAAAATGCATGTTGTGGGGACGAGAGCAGTGTGTCATTAGAAATCACTTGACGGGGACCCAAAACAGAAACAGCTCTCCTTACTCTTTTGGTCTCATCCACGCCGAGAAGGAAAAGAGAGACAAAAAGAGAAAGGAAAAAGGAGAAAAGAAGAGGAGGAGGAGTGAGAGTGGGGGGTGAGGGGCGTCAAAAAAAGTGTGAACTCCTGCTCCTTTGTGACCTGTTAAAATCACTCTGTGAGCATTTGGGGTCAGCGAGGACGAAGGAGGGAGGAGAATCCGTTCTTTCTCCGCTCGGCAGGGAACAGCTCATGCTTGACTAACTCTTTGGATCCCCAGTGAGCCAATCTATATGCTCTTTCTTCTCCCCTTGTATCTGATTCTGAAAGTGTGTCAAAGCCAATCATTATGTTTGTTTCAGATATCATTGACCTCTGTGCACATGCGTATCCGTGCGTGTGTTTGGAGGGGAAACCTCCAGGCATTTTTTCTCATGCACCGGCCGTTCGGCATCATACCGAAACCGCACACAGCCGAGCCTCTCTGGGAAGCACAGCGTTTCTGTCCAATGTGTTTTGCGCTGCATGCTGCTCCAGAGGTCTAATTATGCTCGGTTTGAAAGCACAGACACCCCCATGTCAAAGACAGACTCTATAAATCACACACAGTCATTAGTGGGAAAATATGCTTTTTTTCTATTCTTTTGAGGGCTTGGCAATACAACATAAAGCCATGACAAATAAAAGCAATAAACTATTTATTGTCTCGGGGGTAGAAATGGTTACATCTCTCCACACGGACAGGAATGGCATTTACGCAAACGAATTGGCTGTAAACGCTTTTTATTTGAAACCCAGGATATAATTAGAAACTTGTGGCTTTCCAAGAAAGGATATGCATCTGCATGTGTGTCTGTGTGTGCATGTGTGTGTGTGTAAGTCTTGATGAGTCCATGTGCGTGCATGACAGTGTGTTTTTTTTTCTCTCTCTCGCTCACTTTCTCTTCTTCATTATGTCAAGTAGCTCCCAAATATTTTGTGTCAGAAATAAAGTTCACATGAGGAATTTCACAGGTGGTCGTGGCAAAAATACATTAGACTATATGGTCAGGAAATATGAATCTGACATGTACAAGTTGTTCGGAGTGAAAAGAAGCACTCTGAGTAGTTATCCCCGTGTCACCTCAGCTGCAAGCGGATTTCTAATCGGGAAAGTTTTACTCCAGTTTTTGTTTACTGGGGCTTTACTTTATTAGCTTTTAGGATCTTCCAAGTCGACTCTAATCGACCGTAAATTGCTTAAATTAATGCACACGCACTGGATGTGAAGCCAGGAACATATGCACGTGTTACTTAATGTGGAAGATGATTATGCGTTTGACTTCAGTGTTTCTGTCCACCTGCTTTATTGAAGCAACGCACTATGATGAATTCTCTACATTGTAAACACATGAACAGGTTGTTCTCCATCTGTTGCTTGAGGTGCGTTTGCTGCCCCCGTGACCAATACGTTTTCACTCACTGACTCCGCCAAAGGATGTGATGTTTTGGTGTTTTTTGTTTGTTTTACTGTCAGCAGGATTACGCTAAAATGACAGGCCCGATTTGTATGAAACTTGGCGGAAGGGTGTAAGGAACCGAGATCCAAATCACAGGGCGGATACTTGTAATTATTTTGGTGTCCATGGCAGAATTAACTGAATTCGTCACGGCAGGGCGAACCCGTCATATTTGACTGAATGATGTACGGATTTGCATAAGACTGGACTGTTGGTCTTGGTGGAGGTCAGCGCTGTTAAAGTGCCTTTCTAGTTGAAACACAGAAAAAAAAGAATGAACGTATGTTGCCTTGAAGCACTTATATCTGAAACTCCCTTTCAACAAGGCTGAAAATGGTGTGTGGCTGCTTTCTATAATGCCTGTCCTCAATCATTTTACATTTTATTCTTCACACAACAACTCTTTCTTCTCGCTCTTCGTGTCTGCAACAATAAAGTCCTTCGAGGGGAGATTCTCTCGAAGGATGCACCCCATTGTGCGAAATAATGATTAACACGTGTCACACACATATTGTACACATCACATACCGATCCAGCTAACTAGACTTGCGGGCTGGTCCATGACGAGCCCATGCTTACCCACATGGAAGGAATGAATATATCGGGCTGATAGCTGGCTTGGGGCGGCAACTGTGAGTGGCTGTTACTGTATTTTGTACAACATTGTGTACACATTGATCCAGTTTGTTTGAAGCATACTGAGGCCTTTAGGTACTGATAGTGGACGTTAATGTACTCGGTGGTGAATTGTCAGCATGGGTGAGCATAAAATTGTCTGTTATCGCTTTCAACAGGATGAAAGGCAGACCATAAATTAGAGCTGTAGGCGACTCAGAATGTTGAAGTGGATTTGGCTGTTCAACACGAAGATTTGAAGATTAATTTTTTTTCCAGTTCAGTGCCACACTAAACTCCTATCAGCAGTTCCTGCGGTGTAAACACGGCCACACAAGTCTCATATTTATGTTTTTATGTCTTTCTTCATCATCTGTGATGTGAAAACAAACTTTAACTATCTTAGTTTTGTGGTCTTTTGAGACTGGCTTTGTAAAGTTTACAGCCTTTTATGCTGTGCAATGACGCAGACAAAAAATAAAAGTGCTGACATTCAAGTCAACTCGGGATTTCCCGACTGATGATTTGAGTCATCAAGTTCTTCGGGGGCAGCTCTACCATTAATCAGACAAAAGGTTCAAGTATACCCATCAGATTTACTTTGACTACAAACTGTGAAAGATTAGAAATTGGAAATTACAAACAGGATGAGCTGGATGTTTCGCGGTGTCAAAAACAATATCTTAATGATTTGTAAAATGTCAAAATCAACACAATCACTTCGGCCTTTCTACGTTGCATTGTTTGCACTAGACATTAATCTTGACACCATTCATTGTCATGCTTTGGAAGTTTCCCCCGCTGTCTTTGTACCAATCACATCCCTGTAAACTAATATGAAGTAATTAGTTGGCCCGTGATCCGCCAGCGTTGATATCTCATTCAGAAATCTGTTTCTTTCACAAGCTTTGCCGGCCAACAGACGATCCTTGTCAGCAGCTCTGCAGCCTTGTAATGGAGAGCAGGTGGAAGGAAACACGACCTATAGGAGGCAGCTCTTCAGAGAGATGTTGGCTGAGACGGCGATATTGCTTTCACTCTCGGCATCTTTATTATTGCTCTCCGATACCCCCCCCCTCCCAACACTCCCCACAAATCAGACGATATCATGCTCGTGCTGAGCCCTTCCTCCCGTCTTCCCGGCATCCCTCAGCTGCCGAACTCCCACACAGGCTTCCCAGCACTGCGACTGGGATGTGACCGTGCAAGAGTTACACAAGATTAATCTGCCGTTTGATGGGAAACGTGTTGTTCTCAAGGTCTTGCAGGGGAGACAGATTTGAAAGCTGGACTGAGATTACATTTTCATTCTTCTCTCTCTGTCCACTGCTGACAGAGGAGCACACAGTATTTACTTTACCAAGCTACTTTACTGCCACTCCCCCCGCCACCGAACCATTAATTTCCCCCCCCACACACACACACCCTGACTCTCTCTCCCTTCACTTAAACAATGTGCAGAGCTCAACATGCCCTTTACAGAATCACTGATGCGAGGAGCAGTTACATGTGTCCAAGTATGCATAAGCACACACATACATTGGGTAATCTAAAGAAACAATCTGCCTATTTTTCAGTCTTCAGACACCAAAAAGCATCTCTGAAAAGTTTTTAGCTCCTTAACAGAGGACAAGCTGACAGCAGTTACGATGGATTTAAGCCCTGTTGTATTTCTGTAGCTACTAGCTAGTTGTAAACAACAGACAGCTAAACATGATAGTGACATATGGAAACTGTACAATTATGATGTTCCAAACATATATGTACAATATAGAATATTTTGCATATTTCGCCAAACTTCAGCTAACTTTCTGATCAAAATAAGCTGCGACCAATACAGCTAAATGTGTAACCTCGTTAGTGACAGAGCAGACGCTGTGTGTTTGCCACATCTTATCAGTATTTATAATATTAATACTGAGCATTCAGAAGTAGTGAAGAACTGGATTATACGGTTTTGATGCTCTTTTATTTATTTTGCATGACTGAGTCTAAGGCTAAGAACTTTTTTAAAGCCACAAGGAGTTAAAGTATTGGGTTCTTGAAACTGGTGCAGAAATGATTAATGAATCTGTTGATAGACAGAAACCTAACTGACAACAATTACCTGGCTTTTGCTTCTTAAGTAAGAGTTCCTGCTGCTTCGGTCAGTTTTGTGCCATTGTACAGTGAATACTGTACTGTTAGTTGAATAAAACAAACAATTTGAAGATCAGCTTAGGCTCTAGGAGCTGTTGAAATTTTATAGATTAATCGAAAAAGACAGTATTAGCTGCAGCCCTGTTCATACGGTTTTTATCGCAGCAGAATCTGATAAGTTGGGGGTCTGAGAGATAGCTCCGTGCACCATTATAAATGTCGAACATCATGGTCACACCTAAACTTTCCTATACAGCCTGTCAGCCCCTCCACATGTCAAACATGGAAGCCATCCATTAGGCCACAGCTAGGTGCTGCTCAGAGCAGCTGTTAGCCGCCTGAGTGCAGCAGCTATGACGCGTTGTGGTGTTAGGGCTCCACATCACGACCTAATCAGTCACCCGCAATCCAAACAGCATGTCAGGCGCACAGGTTTAGCGGGCGGCGGGGTTCAGCCAGAGCCACTCTGCAGCTGGTGTGCAGGACATGCTGCCTTTTAGCCCATTCTGGCACACACCTGCTCAGTGTCAGGTCAGGCTTCAACATGTGTCAAAATATACAGGGGTTACATTCATACATAATGGGCTGTACTCTGGCCTTTTTGGCAGCACTCTGCGGTGCTAACACCTGTTCCTTTATCTGGGAGAAAGTACGTTTTTTTTTGGCTTTCATCTTTTGATTTCTCCCTGTAATGACATTTTAAAGAGGCAGTTCACCCAAATGATGAAAAAAAAACTATTGAGATTGTTTGCAGAGCTGTTTTTAAGCCTTTTGGCGGATATGTTGAAGTCAAGTCTTCACTCGCAAGATGCCAATTGTGTTTTTCCAGGGGTTTGTCAGGTAAAAACTTGAATGTTTTTTCAATTCTCCAGTCGGTCAAGTCTTAAATGTTATACGTATGAAATTCACATGCCACTGGATGTTGTAATAGAGCACCAGCATCTCTGACTAAAGCAATGTGACAGAAACAGAATAAAACTCACCAAAACCATCTTTGTTAGTCTTTCCACTGTTTCAATAATGACCAACTTCGGTTTGGTGTGTATAAAAACTTAATTCACCGACTACTCAGCTGCATGTGGAGCAGAACAACTGTCAACAAACCACAGAGAGGCTGCGATAGCAACACAGGCAGAGTCCAAATCTCAAGTCTACAGCTCTGTCTGCCACTTCACTTCCACGTGAATTTGTGTTTTTTAATTCTATATATAACTCTAATTTAAAGGTTCTGATTGGAAAATAGTATTAATGAAACCTGACAGCTTTGTCAAGTGAGTGAGAAAATTTTTGTTTTTAATGTTTTTTTATTTTTTATTTGAGTAAATCGACTCTTTTAGCAAATGGCTTCATTCCTCCCTCTCAACCCTCTCTCTCAAGCATCCATTCTTAGACTATTGGACAGGATCTATTGACCTGGCACACATGCACACCGGCTCTCCGGAGGTGACATCACTACATGTGACTCGGCACAAGCCTTGCCTCTCCAAGATCCAAGATTAGACACCTCTCTGTGTCTCTCCCCCACTGTGTCATGGGTTGACTCTGTCTGCTCTTCCTCCTTCAGTCTTTTTCTCATCCTCCAATATATTCCCTTAAAATTATTGTCTTCTACTTTATTCTGGTCTGTTTGAAGTCATATGAACTGCAGTGCTGGCATCTTGCCTGCTGCCTACCTGTGGTTACAGTTAGACTTTGTGTGAGTTAGGTTTAAGATCTCAATCCTCTTAGTGACGACTTTGTATTTGCAGCGAAACAGTCTCTGATCCCGTCCACACTTGCAGGGCTGTGTGGCTTTTAGAAAGCGTGGAAGAGTGTTTGAAGAGGCTGTGCCTGGTGAGCAGCGAGCCTGAAGACTTCTGAGTGGCGCTAGCTGGGTATGTGTGTCAGGACAGGAAGGGGAAACTGATCCTCTTAGCAGCCTGGAATTGGCCCACTCTCAGGAAAGTGTCACTTGAGTTGGTCAACCTGAGAGCGCCAGGCGAGATTGTCTAGCCTTGTATCTCCTTCCAATAGCAGACTCCTCCTCCGCCCGGCCAGCCGTGGGAGGACTGCTGACCTAAAGACAGTCGGTGACTGCGAGCACATGACTGTGATCTTTCCTCAGTCTGCTGTTAAGTATGCTGTACCATGCCTCCCTCCAGGCATGAGTTCAATCCAAGGTGCCACACTGCCTGTTTGACCAATTAGAGTGAGCCTCTGCTGGGCAGGACTCAGACCTCCTGCTGAGAGCTGCCAGGCATATCTAACTGCAGCCCAAACAAACGGCACAGACTTTACCACAAACACATCATAACACATGCTCGAACCCTAACCTCTTTGCTTCTCTTTGCTCCCACATGCAGCTGCCATGATTAAAAACCTTCAGCTAGTTAACTTTTTTTTTCTTTTTGGTCCTCCTTTTACCTTTCTAGCTCCACACATTCCTCTTTTTGTCTTCCTCTCCTTGCCTCCAGATGTTTCTCTAACCATGTCATGCAGACAGTGACAGAGAGCGGTCATGCTGTGTTCATTCCACCAATTTATTGAAAACAGATATAACAGGAAGAGTTCATTTCTGTAGAGCAGCCCCTATTACGGAAATCAATAAAGAACGGCTGGTTTTAAAAGCATGCGTGGCTTTTGATAGACTTCAATAAAAGCTGCACTATTATCTTTAGAAAAAGGGTGACAACTTGTGCTGTAAAAGTCTCGAATGTTATAATGAGAACACTTATCATTTCTGGAACATGTACTCAAAAGTCGGCCCTGTGCTTTCCAAGAAAGTCACTGTGACGGCCGCTGTGGAATATGTGGAAACTTTCAGGATTAGTTGGAAAACACATAAAAACTAAACAGGACTGTATTGACACAGTTATTTACCTGCTTCCTATCCGCAGAAACCATAAAGAGAAATTCAGAGTATTTCAGATACAGTTGCAACAACAACTACAGGCCTCAAACTTTCTGGAAAATGATTCAACTGTCAGTCCCAACCTCAAAACAGCCAAATTAATGGGGTCTGAGGATGGTGGTTAACAAAGGCAGATGTCTACCACCCAAGTTGGCATCCTACGTACGGTTATAGCCCATCTTCTGTGCTCTTCTATAGTAAGAAAAGGTTAAAAGCATTAAATGGTAATGCTGGATGTCAATTCTGATTATGATGGAACTAGCAGATTTCCAACATCCACCATCTAATCCTTACATTTTTGTACTGCAAGTTTACCAGATTTTACAACATTCTTGTCGTTTGAAGGCCCCGAAAACATCCCAGATGCAATTATCAGCCTGCAGAAATAAACCCCGCTTCATTAGCCGATCTTCATGTTTCCCCATGACGGACGAGGGCTGTCTTCGCTGTCAGCACCTCGGCTGAGTTAAGGAGCACCAAATGATTTTCCTCAACACGGAGCTGGCAGCATACGTTATTTATGCTTTTTCCCCCACGTAAGCCACAGTCAACATCTTTCAACCAAGTCACATTTTAATCATTCTCCTGATAGGAGAGAGAGAGGGTTAGGATTGAAAATGGCTGTGTTGGCTGAGCAGTACAGTAAAAGCAGTGTGACACAAAAGCTGATCTTAAAACATTTGGCCTGTGTTATGCGGATGTTTATCAAGTTGAAATGGTCTGTTGATAAGTGAGGCCTTCATTTGGCTGCTTAGAGGAATGCCTAATTAATTGCAAATCTGTAAGCAACTTGGAATGTGCTGAATCCTGCAAGAAATTGTTTTTAAAACAAAACATGTGAGGAAGCAGTCGACTAATTTCAAAAAACCCTGATGAACAGCGGATTCCAAATGGAAAAGTTTAGACACATTTTAGTGATTTGCTCTGCTTTGATTTGAGTTCCCCTACAGAGTTACAGTTTTGGAGTTGGAACTTCAGTTTTCATTATCAAATCGGTTTATTACAACTTTATTACCAAAGAACTCTGTAAATGTCTTAAAAAAATACAAAAGTTCAAACAGATTCCAACAAACAAGCACTTGTTCAATTTCATTTGAATCGGGGGCGGAGCCAGACGTTGTAAACATTCAGGGCTTAACCTAAACCTACGGGGGTCCAGGGGCACGCTCCCCCGGGTACATTTTATTCCCCATTTATGGCAGCTATATGCATTATTTTTCAAGCCATTTTACATAATAAAATGACTAAAAATCTGCACCTCATTTAAGAAAAACACGATAGTTGCCCAGGAAGAAAAACACATCCTGTAGAGCCTACATCTAGTTGTTCTCCAACTGTGTTCATCATCCTGCAACCGTAACACAACAAATGGTGAGGATGACTCATTTTCACTCCTGTCACCTATAAGGAGGCAAAAACATTGTCTGCTATTATTTTTAACATAGGTAGGGATGAATAGGACAGAATGAATGTTTAGCTTTGTTGTGTCCGTGGTTCCTCATTGAGGTGACATGACTGAATGAAACACGACACACACAACACAACAACCCCCCAGGACAATGTTAAAGCGAACTTTCCCCGAATAAATCCCCCGGTAATAGAATTTTTGCTCCATAGCTCCTTTTCTAGACCAGTCAGAGAGAATGAGGGAAAGTGACAGCTGAAGTTATTTTAGAAGCCTAAAAGATTTGGGGATTTCGAGAAATGTAACCTATCTTTAAAAGGTTTGTGGCTGCAGGGACGGGCGAGACATGTTGCTACTAGTCGCAAATTGACCTTGCCTTGCTCGACTCGCGTACAGTTCAATCAGATTGACACACTGAAAATGTTTAATTCAAGCAGATGATTATGGATCAGATATTTCAAACAAAACGCAACAACCCCTAACAAAAGTAAACGCTAAGATTTGGGAACACAGTGGCGTCTCTTAAAGATGTAGTCAGACGATCAGACAGATTGTAACCAAACCTACACACAGCAGACCTTTAATAAAACCTCACAACCACCAACCGTTCAGTTGACCCTCACACTGAGGTAACAACTGTTACTGTGACGGTGGAAAACAAGACACGCTTTAAGCATCCTGACCAATTGCACATTGTCATGAACTGGAAAGGCGTCCAACTGACAAACACACTAAATAACAGTGCTGTCAACATGATCCATGACGCATATCATGTAAAATGTCTGCTTTTTGTACCAAGTGAAATGCAGGTCACAACGTGGTCAGCGAGTGCAGCGTGTGCCGATCGTATAGCTCTCATATGAAGACAGCACGTGTTTTCAGCAAGACAATTTGCTGCTTCAATCACATGTGGAAGAAGGAAACAAATAAATCTGTCCAGATCCTCTCATTCCCCACAAAACCTCAAATTATAAAGCGCATTGTGCCAGTGTTGCTGAGGACCGTCATCGACTTTGAGTTTCCAATTAATGATTTATGGCCTGCAATGTGCTGCATTGTGGGAATGTAATGCAGAGGAATGTTAACTGGGACAGAGACGCCGTAACAAAGGAGAGATTAATAACGAGAGAATATCAGTTTCTTTGAGGCGGAGAGGACAGAGAGGGTGAAAGACAAAGGTGCATACAGAAGATGAAGACAAGACCTTTGAGTAAGACGAATAGTGTCTCTTATTGCAGTTCGCTGAGACTGCAACACAGACGGCTTGAACATATGGTTTGGGAAATGAGACGTGTGGGTTTGTGCCAGCAGTTGTTTGATTTATCTTTTTATTATACCCAAACTGTCCCGAGGCAAATTACAACACGCTCCATTCTGGCTGTCGAATCTAGGAAATCTGGAGGATCCCAGTGGATGTGCAGGACAGGGGCCACATCTCCACTATCTCCTCTGCACTGCATATCTGATCAAGCAAAGATGACATAAAAGTTGTCATATTAAATTAGGTTGTTTATGTAAAGGCAGCTGGGGGACACAGCAAGAGCTCATCAGGATGAGCCCCGTCACGGTTACAGTACTACGAAATAGACTGTGTTCACACAAAGAGGGCACAGTTTCCCAAAAGTGTCTTTGTGCTGAATTTGTTTAAATGGTAAGGCCGCTTTAGGTAAATCAGACCCTGGACGGACGGACGGACAGACAATAAACAAGCCAAAGGTCAGACGCTGAATATTTCAGACATGAAACAATGCAGAAGGAGAAAAAAAAAGTCAAGTAATAAGAAAACTAATCTTAGCCAGAGACGTTTTCTTGCTATTCCGGGGGTGTTTCCTTACCTTCTGCTTGTTTTTCATAATGCAGTCTCAACACTTTTTCTGCTTCTGTGGTGGAAATCACACAATGGCCGATACTGATTGCTTTATTTTCTCAGTGTGTACCCCCCTCTCGCGTTTGTTATTGCAGAACAGGAGGATATGCCGGACAGGGGGGCAATGCTGAGCCTGCAGAATCTGAACATTTTCTTTCTAATAATTTGAAATCCTGTGGGGTCGAGGGAGAGGGGTGGTGGGGGGGGAATACAGGAGGGAAAGGTGCAGGGGGTCTGGATGCTTGCCGGTGGGGCTCGTACAAAGTGCCAGATCACCAGGTCTGCTCAGGGTATGTGAAAGGTGAGCGCTGAAGCTTCTGAAGCTATTTGGGCGAAAAAGGGGTCAGGTATGCAGTCTGGTCTGCACGTGCGTCTTAGCAGCGGCTGGTGTTCTGACTGACATGTGCATCCCAAAACTTCAGCTTCTGCAACCCAGAAACAGTAAAGCAATACCTCTCTGGCTGCACCCACCACTGAACATGTGAACACACACATGCAGAGGTTATATGCAAAAGAAATTATTATTTTAGTGGGTTAATATGGAGGCCACCTACACACCTGCCCAGAGGAATGTTTATCAGTATAGCATGTGGGGGGTACCACCAATGGCATTCACTCACATACCATTGATGTCAGCAGGGGATGTGGCCAGTGGTGTGGAAACCTCCAGAGCTTTGGGAACAGTCAACACAGAAGAAACCTTCCCCGGTGCTGCTTATTTCTCTCTAGATGTGCATCTTATCTGTAATATACAAAGATATTTATATTACTGGAGGTGAAGACAAATGTAAGCAACACTGTAACATGCAGCTTACTTGACTTGCCTGGCCAAATTTCCACATGGAAACAAACACCTTTGCTTTTTTTTGTATTATTCAGAACAGGGAGAGCATGAAAGCCCTGCAGAGTAACAGTCCTCTGTAAATTATTATTAGGGATTAAAAGAGCTGTATGTTTGAGCGGCTCTGTCCTCACACTGGATGTAGCGGTCCCTCATATCGGGGCTCTCCGTTTACATTATTCATACGGAGGAGGGTGTGACTTGTTGGCTCTTTTTTCCGCCTGTATAAAACGAGAAGTTCGCGTAAAAGAAAATACAGATGGAGAAGGCTAGCCGGCTCGCTGTGTCACAGAGAGTCCCCTTAAGCCTACGTGACAACTCACATACTGTCCCTTTGTGACCAGCTTAATCGGCAGAATGCCCGGTCTCTGTGTGCTTTGTCTCGCCGCCGCGCTGGCTGCGTTCGTCCGGCTCGCCGGCACCGTGGGGCCGGTGGTCCGATGCGAGCCGTGCGACGCCGGGGCGCTCCTGCTGTGCAAGCCGCTCCCGAAGGACTGCGCGGAGCGGGTGAGGGAGCCCGGCTGCGGCTGCTGCATGACGTGCGCCCTCGGTGAGGGACAGGCGTGTGGAGTGTACACGGCGCGCTGCGGCTCCGGCTTGACCTGCCAGCACCAGCCGGGGGAGAGCCGACCGCTGCAAGCTCTGCTGGAGGGACGCGGAGTGTGCGCCAGAAAACTCATTCGCATTCACATACCGCCGCAAAACCAAGGTAAGACGCAGTGTTTTTAATTTGACACCTTGTTGTTTGTGCGTGTGTGTTGTCGTTTGGCGGCTGTGACAGGCGCTGTCTCCCCGTGAGGTGTTGCTCTGTGCTGACCAGGTTTGGAGAGTTCCCTGCATGGAAACACCGATTCAGTGTTGTATTGATAGTGGGGGGAGATAAAAATGCTGAGACGGATCTACTGTAGATCTGTAAGGGGCAAAGAAACGTGCGCACAATCCATTCTCTGGGGCTGTTGCGCAGCCTGACACAATGTGTGTTTTACATTGTGTACCTTCCAAGCCGCTGGGTTTTAGAGGGGAGGCTTGACATTGCACAGTGATGTGTTCGCGCTGGTTAAACAAATCCCATAGGCTCCTGAAAGTTTGAGTGGATAACACCAGCTATGGGTTGGGAGGTTTACGCAGCAATTAATCGCTGCTTTCCCACCAGGCGGCCACTTTTTCCATGTGCGCACAGCTTTGGACCCATCATGCGTAAAATGCTCAATGACATTTAAGACATGAAGAGATTGTCGTTTGGGGTTTGCAGATGGTTGATTTTAAGAAAAGGGCAACACTGCTCCTTTCTATCTAACACACACACACACAGCCTGGCTCCCTCAAACCAATAGTTAAGGAATGCCACATACATACTGTAAGTATACAGTATTTAGCTGAGGCTGAGTGCAGACCATGTCCTTGTCTTCTGTAATGTCCTCATTTTCC
>NW_023339674.1:2248500-2248895 GCF_004916995.1 Morone saxatilis
CCAAAACATCTCCGGTGTGTGGCAAAGGAAGGGGGGGGTCATTTCTCTGAGTTTCCTTTTAAGCAACCAAAACACACTCATATAGGTGCTCACAAGCCATTATCAGTGAGCCTAAAGCTGCATATCTCCTCCTTCTGCATGCTCATATCCAGAGGTCTTCCATCTGCACGGTGTTTAGTGTGAATGGATGCACGCTGCTCACACTGGTGAAACGGCACACATGCCACCACCATGTGAATACACACTGTTGTGTGTTTAGGCACTGCTGACGTCAGGCCTCCAGGAGCCTGTGTGTGTGTTTTCTTCTTACTGGTTATTTGGTTTGGCCACAGTAATGTGTGGTGTGCAAGCACTCAGCAGTCACATTGTCGTACACACACTCACACACATGCAAT
>NW_023339674.1:2248995-2269884 GCF_004916995.1 Morone saxatilis
AAACCAATCTCATGGGCTTGTAGAGGAGAACACAATAAACAGCAGTGAGACTGTATCAGTTCTTATTTACAGTATCTCCATTATTTGAGATGGGGAGAAAGAGGGGGAAAGGATCCCAAGCGCCCCTGTTGGTCAGAGGTTGTAAGTGCAGCCCAGTGGTTTCCACCGCCATCAGTCCCCAGCTCCAGAGCAGCCTCTCCTCCCAGACATTAACAAGTTCTCCTCACCGCAGTTTGTGCTGTTTACCCCTGTGCCATTATACAAACAAATTGCGTAATGTGTTTATCTAAAACGCCCCAGACTTCCTAGAAAGGTTATATAAAAGTTTATATTGACAATAAAAATTAATGCTTGCAGGAATCTTAAAAAGGGCTCAATATTTCTGTCCTTGGTTATGGACATTTATGGACACTTCTGCAGACTGCGTCAGGTCAAAGAGCATCTGCCGCCCTCCAGCTGATGCCGTTGTTGACATCCGTGTTGTTATTCTAAGTTCTGGAGAGCCTGGGAGACTGTGGAGCCCCACCACGTCACTAATTGATCAGGTGGCTACGGAGAAAGGGTGGGCTGCCAGCCTGCCTGCCCACACGAGCTACACCCCTACATGCCCGTCCGCCGCCCTCACCGCAGCTCTCGAACACAAAATCTGCTTTGAGTTAACGGTTTAAAACTGTTTGTGTGTGTGTGTGTGTGTGTGTGTGAGCAGCTGCATGTGTGTTCCCATCGTCCCTCTGCCTCTTCGCGGACGTCTCTGAGCTCACTCAGCTCCTCTCGACTGTGGCCTGGTGGCCGCTGTGGCCGACCGGGTGGCACATGGCGGCCAGTTTGGTCCTCTCCTATATTAGGGAGGAGTGTTTGGAGCCCCCTCCTCCTCTTCCTCTCGGTCAGATGGTCACCACTCCGTCTTTAACGATTTGACAGGAATCTTTGCCAGCACCACGAGCTATTAATATATCCGCTCCCTCATCTCCCACTTTACCCCTTACTGCCCTAACCTCCTCCTCTTTTAGCCCCCCCCTACAAGTATAAACACATACACAACATTTTCTTCTTCACAGCGTCCTTAAAAAGTCTTGTTTACACTCAGTTCCTCTCTGTGGCTCTATCTCTTGGTCTGCACGCTGTGGAAATTTGTGGATATGAAATCGTCATGTTTCTGTTTATTACTTGGCTTCGTCGCTGGCTCCAAACAGCCCACAAGGCAATGAGCTAACTTTATTTTGTCTCTTTTAAAAACAGGCCTCTCTGAGACAGTCAAGAATCCTCTGCTGGATTAAGAGAAGCAGGCATTCATCGTCAGTGTTGTAAACTAGAAACAACTCTGTGATGCTGAAGTTAGCTTCTGATTGGTAGCTTCCGGGGAGAGTCAAGGATGATATTTATTTTGGGAGCTGATTCCTCATTTTTGTACCAAACAGAGAAGAAAAAAAGTTACCGTAAGATGTTATTAAGGCTGTGAAACATTCATTCTGTCTATGAAAAGTCACAGAAACTGGAGCGAGTAGCTAGGTGGGACAGCTACATCAAGGCCACATAAGACCAGATCTAATTTAACGGTCTCTGCACTTGTCAAACCTGGACTAGGTTGTTAATCTGTAGAGACTGTTTCAGATTTGTAAAACCTTTATTCTGTAAAAAACTGAAAAAACACTGGGTTTACTGCTTTTTCTGCATTCAAATCACATAAGACAAATAACAGCTCTCAATGTATGTGTCCACTGGTATGTGTTGCATTCATTGTCAATGTGAGCAGCTTTGCAATGCATTGTGGTAGCATCGCGGCACATTTTGGGAGACAGGACGTCACGTCGGCTGCTCCTCATTTGCATAAAATAGAGGTTTAGGGCGGCTTTATGCAAATCAGGGGCCTCCAGCAATGCGACTAGCCACCTCTGGAAACTCACGAAAAACGTTTAAACTAACCATTGTTTTTGTTTTGTAATATGAGAGAACGTTTGTTTACGCGGTTGTACGAGGTTTGTAGCATTTTGTGACTACAATAGTTACGTTGTTGGGAAGTGGTGCAACCCTTCGTGTCCAAAAATGCCCCTGTGGAAACCACCAGGAGCTATTTAGTCCAAATTTGACAGGGGTAGTTACAGCGGTTTTCGATCTAGACCTGGTCTTGAAGTAGTGTCAAACAGCCACAAAGATTTTAATATAATATAAACTCATTTTTACAACTTTAAGCGATAAGTAGGAATTATCATTTTCATTTTCACTAAAAGAAAATCATGATGATGTGACATTTGTTGGGGCGTTGTCTTACATCCGGAGATCAACCATTTGACCTTTTTCAAAAGATTTCGTTGTTTGGCCATGTTACAATTTCAATTAATTGTGCAGTTCTGGGGCAAAAACGGATAATCTGCCTCCAAATTTCATAATATCTGTCCAATTAACATCTGAAACAGAAGCTACGATTCAGACGCCGCCTTCAGCATCGTTCAGAAAGTATGAAACATCTGAAAACTGATGACTCACCTTTTTTACCCATACAGATACAAATCAGGTAGAAGAGGGCTGTGCCAACGCGACGGCAACAGTGACGGTGTTGCCCGGCGTGGCAACCGTGAAGGCCGGGCACAGCCGTGGGTCTGTGGACACCAGGCCTTCTCTGCACAACAGACTGATCCAGAAAGATCAGAACAAGAAGACTCAAAGCTACTGGGTGGAACCAGTGTCAGGAGGAGCCAATATGGACATTCACAACTTCTCCCTGGAGAACAAGAGGGAGTCTGAGTATGTAAGTCACACCCAGAGGGAAAGTTAAAAATGTTATGGTGTTGCTCAGACGGTTGCTGACCGTGACCCTGCCACGACTGCGGATGACAACAGATGGCAACATTTATGTTTAACATCTTCCACAGCCGTTACCACTAAATAAAATAAATGATCCGATTTCGACACAAGATGCTGTCATCGCGCTGCCAACCACAATTTTTGAATGTCATGAATCAAACGTACCCGCAGGGAAGATGAGAGTCTGTCAGTGAGCGTCTGGAAACCGTTAGCTTGCTAGGTTTTTTGCTAATTTATTAATACTCAAGCTACTTTGTATTTCGTTCACAATATTTAGCCTTGGACAAATTAAAATTTTAACTTCATAATGTCTTTTGAAGTCATTAAGACACTGAAACTGGAGCTAAATATTGTAAGCATGCTAGGTTTTTTCTTTTGCTGGCTAATTAATCCTCAAGCAACTTTGTATTTTTTTTAAACAATATTAAGCAGTGGACAAATGTACCAGTAAACTAAATAAATGACCTGATTTCTACATAAAATGCTGTCATTTACGCTACCAACCACAGTTTCTGAATGCCATAAATCCAACGTACCCGGGGCTAGCTAGGTAATCGAGCTAAATTGTATTTTGGTCAAAATATTTAGCATTAAAAATGTTTAATTTGAACTTGATAATGAAAAAGAAATCACTAAAGACAGGAGAGTCAGCTTAAAATCGTTAGCTTGCTAGGTTTTTCTGCTATCTAACTACTTAGAGAGTTCTCTACTTACGTTGTATTTTGTTGTATAATAATAATATATTTAACAAAAGTAAAATTTTAATTAAAGTTGGCCATTCAAAAACTGACATTGTACATACCCAGGGAGGAGAACACAATCTGTCCTTATAGCGAGTTAAAACGTCCAATTGTGAAACCAGTTTACGACAATGCAACTAGACGAGACAGTGTATATTGTCTCCATAGCAACAACTATTTTTTTTGTAGCTAAATATAATTTGTAGCGTCTTAATGAGGATAGTTATACTCTAGTTGTACTCTCTAGATACCTTGTGTTTTGTATGAAATATTTTAGACAATTAAAATGTGAAATTAATAAAATTGGCCTTTAAAAAACAGAAAACCATCTATTTTTGTTGTTTGGTCGCTAGTTAGCAAAGCTAACAAATTTGGTGAAAATTTAGATTTGAAACATAATATTTTTAGCGTTTACCTTTTGGTAAGTTCTGGTTTGTACCAGTTTTACACTTTCAAAAACACAACTGTTAGCTGTAAGCATCCTTTTTGAAGTGACACAAATTTATGATAATCCATCCACTGTGTGACATTTCTCTGAAAACTTATAAAACTCTTAAACATCTGCTGTTGAAGTCTAACATTTTACTAGTGTTATCATATTTCAAAAGGTACCCAGTAGTATTTCAATCGTAATTGGTTCTTACATTTAGCACCTTGTATGTATTCTTAAAGGTCTTAAAACAAACATATTGAATACATTTTCTATCTCATAAAACAATTTCCAAGCTTAACATCAGCCCAGTCAATTCTATAAATTACTGCATACTGTATTATATCTTTTGTTCTCTAATTACCACCAACCTCTGTCAATTCATCACCATATGCCATGGAGGGACAGCAGTCTGCAACCTTTACAAAACATAAAAAACATTGATCTACAGAGCAATTTGTGGTCAGACACTCCACGGGGTGCCTATAAGTTACATACTGTAATTTAAACAGCATAATTTTTGGTTATATGCGAAGATGAAACATTTTTTTAAGAGAAGGTACTACTTTTTCCAGAATGCTGATGTCTAATTTTGGACTTAACCTCTTCAACCTGGACCTAACAGTGGGATCATCACCGCAACTAACACAGAGTTTTTGTTTTGCAGAAAAAACATTTAAATTCAAAGCCTCAAAAAATGCCAAACTGAATATTGAGGACGTTAAAAATGCATAAAGAGATGTACAAGACATTAAGCTTATTTCAAAAAAATTCATGGCTATCTTTAGTTTTAGTACTGTATCTCTTAATTAAAGCATCATATAGTGCAGTTTAAGTTTCCTTAATTTACTGATTTCCTGCTTATTTCTTCCAGTGTCACTCTGCCCGCAGTGCTCAGATTATGAAAAACTAATAATTATTAGGGATCATACGTCTCTAAAACAGCATGAACCAATGATTTAATGACCAGAATTAAATATGTTATCATACATAAAATTATTGTTCTAACTTTAAAACTCCTTTAGGGGGAAAGTTATTTGTGGTTCAGGACTTTTATAGACTTTACCACAAATGTATGTAATTGCACGAACACTGCTCGCATGTTCTTCACATCTGTGATTGGATGAGCGTGTAACACTTGCGTTGTTGGGGTGTGTGTGTCACCACAGGGGCCGTGTCGGCGGGAGATGGAGAGCATCCTGAGCAGTCTTAAAATCAGCAACGTGCTCAACCCGAGAGGCTTCCGCATACCCAACTGTGACAGAAAGGGCTTCTACAAGAAAAAACAGGTGAATGGCTCTCCCTGCTGTCTCTTCATCTCTTTTTCTCTCTCTCTCACACACACACACACACACCTGCGGACATGCAAATCAGATCCACCGCATGCCTGAACACCTCCAAAGAATCCTCACGACTCATCCCACCCACCCACACATGCACAATCCCCCCTTTTTTTCCTTTTTTTTTTTACCAGCTTGGGTTTCCTTGACAGCCACATCAACACTATATTATCAGAATGGCTAATAACTATGTATTACTCCGGTAAATGCACTGCAGCCGTCTGACTCATGCCTCACAGGAAATGAAGTTGGTCAGGTGTGTTTGTGGGTGTGTGGTGTGGGAGAGTGTGGGGGGTAGGGATGTAAGAATGTGGTCTGGGAGTGTGTGTGGCACGGTAGATGTGGCGGCAGGGCAGTGTATGTATGGCGCTTGTTTGATGGTGGTAGTTTTGGTGAGGGTGTGTAGGTGTGGGGTGCTGTTGGTGAGGTAAAAAAAACAAACAGGCTGTCACTGGTTTAGTTTTTCTTGTCCGTGGTACAGCAGACTTGGGCCACCCATGGCCTGCTCGTTTTGTAAGATGGGAAAAAGGCCTGAAAAGTCGTTGGGGCGACGCGCTAACCTGAAGGGAGGGAGGGGCGAGATCAGGAAAAAGTGGGAGGGGAGGGGCGGTGGTGGCATTGCTGAGACCTGAATGGCCGCCATCCAATTTCCTGAGGTTTGGGAGCCTTATCGGAGGGATTCCACTGAGCTGAAGCCCGTTCTAAGAAACGCATGAGTCACCAAAAAAGAAAAAAACCCCCACAAGCACCGTGAGTCAGAGACCAACTCGAGCCATAACACACACACACAGACACACACACACACACACAGAATAAAAATCACCCTCTCAGATTCTTACCTCACTCTTTCCCCAAAGTCTCCAAAGTGCGGTTTCATTGTTACTTTTATTAAAATCAGACTCTTCCTTGGTCTTTTCTTGGATTTTCATCAACAAATATCTACCAGGAAAGTGGCAGCTCTGGTCTAAGTGTGTGTGAGTGTGTGTGTGTGTGCGTGTGCAGCAGTGTGTCAGCCCTTGTCGCCCTTTTTCTCAGAGGGTGCAGGGTGTTGTGTTAAATCCACCCGAGGGGATGTGCCTTCACGGTGCGTTGCAGAGATTTATGACCGGAAATGCGGCGAAGAGGAGACCGTGTGAACCGTCTAGGGTGACAATACTGTGAAAAGAAGGGAGCAAGAGGGGGAGGGAGGGAGGGAGGTAGGTGAAAGGTGGTGGATGGGTGAAGGACTGAGCAGAGGAAAACAGGGGCATAACTATACACATGATACACAATCTGTCTCAGAGTGTTAAAGTGATAAATCTTTTAATATCAAATACTCCCGAACTGATGAAAGCTGGTAGTTTCATCTTTCATACGGAGCATTTCCACCAAACAGTACCAGGAAGTAACACGGCCAGGTAGTTCCAGGAATAAAGGATCAACAGGAACAAAAATAACAACTATACAGCCTATAAGTCCCGTATGTGCATTCCTGTTTGTGTTGTCACCTAAAGAACCGCGAGGATTAGGCCATTTAGACCGATAGCGCATTAGATAACAGTTGATAAAACACAATGAGAGAAATGCAGGAGTGGAAAAGGAGACTTACTTCAGCACATTTGTTTTTAGGTTTCAGCTGTTCCTGGAGAACCACAAAAGATTAGGCGAATTTCCCCACATCGGTTAATAAACTTCAGGTGAAGTCAAAATAATGAGCTGACAACAACAAGTTACTGTAAGTGCAATAAAAGCTTCCCAACAAGTCATCTCTGTAGAGCGTTTACTTAGATTATTATCAGCAGCCTCACTGTCGGAGCTTGAAGATGTGTGTGTAGATTACGTTTGTTGGCTCCATGCGGCCACCTTCATAAAACAAAGTTTACATATTGTCTCAATGACGTTATCAGGCTCCTGATTCACAGACAGTTTTCAGCAGTGAACCTGTGGAATGTTTTTTTTACTTGTAATGTATTAAAAAATACTTATTTAGGATAACAAAGATTGTTTTTCAGCCAAAACTAAGCACACACAATATATTAAAACAAGCTAAAACTACCCCAAGCAGGCCGACTGAAACAGCCAACTGTCACACACATGCAGAAGAGGGTGGTGACGTGTTAACATGTTGAGTTTTACAAGAAGTGTCTCTGTTGAAAATCTGCTAAAAATCTGCAGAGGTGCAGATTCCGTGTGGGTCTGCCTGTAAGCATTCAGAAATATTGCCAAATAGACGCTTTTGCTTTCACTTTGACACCAAATCCTCTGCCCTTGTCTTGTCGGTCAACTCTCGACATGTGACACGTTTTACAGAGCAGATGGTTTATAATTGTAGCGTCCATCGTCTGACGTGTTGATGGAAGCAAAACAACGGTGGTGGCGGTCGGCAAGCAATGTAATCCCATATGCCCCAACACCGGCAACTACCGCTGCAGACCTGTTGCGCATTAAAAATGTTGTCTTTGTTGTCTACTCTCTCATGCAGAACTATGATATTTCCATTAAGGAGATTTGCAGTGGTGGAAGGAAGGTTAGAAAGGCCAGAGAGTCTGCTGGTTAAGTACCGAACATCTTCTGAGTGCTTTTTCTATTTTCTGTTTATTTTATACAACTTGCATGCAGGTAATTGTTTGCTAAATCTTGAGCTTGTTTTTAGGCTATAATCCCACACCTATTGCAAATGATTATATTAGCAACCGCCTGTTTCTTTCCTTTACAATAAATGAATAGAGTTCAGAAGTTGAATCAGTTTTGAGGCTTGTGTTTGAGTACAGCGACCCGTAGATGATATTAAGTACTGCAGACTGTATAGCAATAGTTGCACGGCCACCAGAAAGGGCTAGAAGGTTCATCTGGGTGAAATAAAGCAAAAATGATTCCTAGAAAGGTTTCTGGGGTCTGGGAAAAGTCTGATAGAGAACAGTAACTGTGTTCCAATGGATTCCAGTGGTGATAGATTTCCACAGCCGAGGACAAAGATCAAAGTCGTATAGAAACTTCTGAAACCACTCCGCCCGCATTTTTGCTTTCTCGCTGTCCACCGCACATGCTATGCTCAGTATGTTAAAAAATAAGCCAAAATATGGGATAAACGATGATTTTTCGGACATACTGAACAAACACATTGTGTGAAAGTGGATGACACAAATTAGTTTGTACGATGTGTCTGAAGGAAGCGTTTATAGCTGTTCAGAACGGCCACACTGATGATTAAAAAGTTCAAATCCTTCATACTTTCTCACCTCCACACACCTGGTTAATGGCCAAATTGCCTTGTTTTTGATAAACTCCATAAAATAGACCACTTAGTCAGTGTTCGCCAGTTTACTCAGTGATAGAAAATGGGTCCCTTAAGGTTGGGAACCACTAATACAAAGTAATAAAACTGAGTCAAACACATGAATAGATAAACAATATAGATACATAGACAAAGTAAAAAGAGAAAGAACATGCTGTTTGTGAGTTTTGATACCAGAATGGGATAGAATAATGTTTTAAGGCTCAGCTATCATGACGAAGAAGTCGCAAGCATGTACAGTATATGTGTGTGTGGTTTCCAGTGTATACAGTATGTTGCTGGTAACATGAGTGCCCCGGCGCAGTGGGAGAAGTTTGACCAGTGGTAGCCCTCCCTCAGCTACAGAGAAACCTATTTTTAGCTGCAGTTATATGAATTGGCCCAGTATCCCAGTTCAGGCCATGCATGCCCAACACTGACCCACTCATTACACCCCACAAAGTCTCACTCTCACTTTTCCCCTCTCTCAGGCTCTCTCTCTCTCTTATTCATTATTTCACCCACCCATCCCATTGTGCCCTGCCTACAGTCATCCACCCCTCTTTTGTTCTGCCTGCCCACTCCATCATTCTGTCCATCCTGCCCTTCCGCCCACCTGCCTTTTCCTTCCTTGTTTGGCCAGGAGTCACCCCCGCAGAGGGTTGTGAATGGGACGACAGTGTCTCTGCGTCTCTGTGTACTCTTTCAGAGTTTAGTGTGTGTGTGTTGAGAGGAAGAGGATGAGGAAGAGGCAGTGGGTTAAGGATGTGAGCCAGGTGCCTGCGTACCCTTATCCCTCCTCCCTCGCTGGGTCCTGACAGTGCCAGGGCCCATAAGGGTTGACTTATTGAGCGTGACTCAGAAGGATCTGTGGAAACGTACAGACCGACCACAATGGCTTTATAATAACTGGCCAACCTTCGGGGACCCAGACAGCTATTTTCACTCTGTCTCTCTCCCTCGTTCTGTTCCCTCCCTGGATTTGTAATCCACCTCGCCTTCCCTCTCGCTGGGGGATATAGAGTCATTTTTCCGCCTAGGCTGTTGCGTGATATGTAGAGCAGAGTGAGTGCCGATACAGTACCTGAATTCGGTACTGATAACAAAACTATACTTTGTCAATAACTTAGTTTGAGAACATCTTGCCTTTCATTTAGAAATGTTAATGCATCCGTGTATAATGCAAGCACTTAAACAATGAACTTAAATATGCAGAGAAGTTACAGTGATTGGACGAAATTGCAAGATCATGGCAACTTCATGAAGAGAACTGTATTATTAACAGTTAGAATGACCCTTAAAATAATTAAAACAACAACAAATGTTTTATTATAATTTCACAAAATATGTCCTGTATTTTTTAAATATTCACTTCAAAATACTTTATTTGTCCCTCAAGGGGCAGTTATCAGTACCCTAGATAAGCAGCTGCTACCTGCTCTGTATGCAGACACTAAATGTAGCATCTGTTATGGATGTATATTTGACCATATTTGGCCCTGTAGTCTCTAAAATGTCAGAAATAATGCCCAACACAAGTTAGCAGATCCTAAATTGATGTCTTCAAATAGCTTTTTCCCCCACTTTTTTGTCTGTCCCACAGTTGAGAAAGTCGAAGGTATTCAATTAAAAAAATGTGAAATGCACTAAAGTCGCTTACATTAGAGACGCTTTAACACACAACTATTTCAAAGGTCATAAGTATAATAACTAGTAACTAATAATAACTATATATGCCCGCATTACTTCTATTGATTATTTAGGCTCCTGTTTTAAAGTTTGTGTGGATCCATTCTTCTAAAACAAACACAAATTAATCTGCAGTTTAATGCAGCCACTCCCAATGCACTTGCAAACACACACACACACACACAGATGCACCCTCTTTTACACAAATACATACGTGCGCCCCTATACACACACACACACACTGCATTTTATGAGCTTGTGTTTATCCTGTGGTCCGTCCAGGCTCTTTTTAATGTCCGTGAAGCCCAGCGGCGCTGCTATTAGCTATAAAGACCGGCATCACAAGAGCACACATTCATACGCACAACACACACGCATACACACCCCATAAAGGTAGCATTATGAATGTGTGAGGTGGATGAAATGTGCTTTTTTTAGTGACGGCCATGTGGACCATGCAGGGCCGGTGTCGGGGCTGTAGGGCTGAGAATATGGGGCACGAGGTCGGACCTCTGAGCTGAGGTTCAGGGTGAAAGGATTAGCGATCACCTTAAAGAAACACACCTCCAAAAAAAATATGTTTTGATTATGAAATACTCACCTCACTGTGCTTGAAAGGTGCCCTGAAAGGTTTGTGGCTCCTTTCTTCATTGAGAAACATAGTCAGCGTTGACTCAAGATGGATACAGCAGGAAATTGTAATTCCAAAGATAACGTCTGACTTAATTTAGAAACAGTGTCTCCATTACTGACATATTTATTTTTATTTAAAGGACCAGTGTGTGGGATTTAGTGGCATCTAGCAGTTGGTTGCAGATTGTAACCAACCTATGACACCTTCCACATGCGTAGGAGAAACTAAGGTGGCCATGAAAAACGTGAAAGGTCCAATCTAGTATCTGTAGAAACATGGCGGTTCAAGATGGTGGACCCGCCATAGAAAAGAAATCACTCCCTCTGGAGATAAAAACAGCTAATTCTAAGCTAACAAAAACACGACTCCTACTTTCAGGTGATTGGACACTAATGAAAACATACTTATGAATATTATATTTCTTCTTTCTTCTGCCAACAGATCCGACACTGGACCTTTAAATATTCGACTGACTACATAAATGAATACACTAGGCTCCTCTTCCAAACATTTAAATTCTCACTAAAATATACCTCACACAGTTTCTGTGTGTTGCTAACACAGTTAGCTGTTTACGTCTGTCCTTTGTGACTATGTTTACTTCCACTGCTCATCAATAACAAACAAAAACAGCTAGCCAATGCTAGCAACAAATGACTTTCACCTACACATGCTGGATTATGGTTAAATACAGAACTTCTGTCTGCTAACTAGCATGTTTAGCTCTTTTAGAGAGTAAATAGCTAGAGGCGAGCAACAAATAGACGCTGGATATTTAACATGTTTTGGCTGTGAATCAGTGAATAAATAAAAAAAGCAGAATAAGCTGCATGAATAGTTTGAAAAGTTTCTATTTATGTTTTTATTCTTTGTTTCCTCTGCAAAATTAAATCATTGTTGGAATCTATTGTCCCCATCATGAATTAAAGCTAGCTACAAACAGGTGGTATTCAATGGAATATTCCTTAAAGCTACCAGCATTAGTTTGTATTTTGTTGTATTTTTGCAACAAAAAGTTGAGTAAAACCCTGAAAACCTTCAGTCCTTCTGAGGCAGGAAAGTGACATCCAGTCCTCAGTGGACGGCTGTCTTCGCCATTGTCCTATTCTCCAGTGTGTGTGTGTGTGTGTTTGTGTGTGTAGATTGAAGCAGTAAAGAAAGGATTGCTTGAGATGACTGCTAATAGTTCACAGATGAAAGAGAGACTGAGCGGAATTTCAAAGGTAGCCAAGCAACAGGGGAATGCACACATGCACATTTTGCTCTTCCTCTTCCCCTCTCCTTTGGCTTTTCAACCCTCCCAAACACACACACACACACTCACACAGATTCACACACACACACACACACACACACATTCACCAGGCACAGGCAGGACTCCATCATCATTAACCAGCGCAGAGGAACACAATGTTAAGCTCCTCTCCGCAGTCTCGTCCACTGGGTCAGGGCTAAAATAGAAGCTGGCCGCAGACTCAGACGATGGCACCGTGAGGGGGAATGGAGGGAGCAGAGGAGAGAGAGAGAGAGAGAGAGAGAGGAGAGGAGGAGGAGGAGGAGAGGTAGGTAGGAAAGAGGGAAGCTGAGTTCAACACAAAGAATCCTTCGATGATGTTAGTGTGTGAGAATGGGGCGTGTTGGGCTGCGTACTTGCCCCCAGACTGCTGCAGTAGTTGTTGGTATTTTAATGGGCCTCTGTCTCTATAAAGCTGCCTTTGATCATGCACTCAGGCTGCACGTGGATGTTGACTACGCCGGAAACAGACACCTGGTCACACTCTAAAGCCTGTCTGTCTGTCTGCCTCTGTGTCTGTCTACCTACAATGCAGTGCGTAAGTATTAGGAGAGTTTTGTTTTGACTCTGCACTCCTGGGTGTTGGAATTTAAATGAAACAATGACTTTTAGATGAAAGTGCAGATTTTCAGCTTTAATTTGAGGGCGTTTACATCCACATCTAATAAGCTGTGTAGAAATTATAGCTGTTTTTATGCTGTCTTCTGAGGCTGAAAAGTGCTATGAATCCTACACAGTTCACCCAAGATGTACAAACTCTCATTCTTTAGCTCTTTACATATGCCATTTTTATAGTCTAGTCATAGTCTAGGCACATAAAACTAGTTCATTAAGGTTTGGGAAGTTGTGGTAATGATTAAACTTGACCTCTTTATAACCAAACAACAGTTTATCCACTGCACAGCCCTGCTGGAAGTAGAATGGGAGTCGCTGCTGTGTCGTTTGCCAAGGAATTGTTACAGCACACAACTAGAAGCACAAATTGTTGCCTTTTCATTTGAGAAAACAAGTTTATTGCGCTTTAGAGGTGTTAGTTGGTGTTAAACTTTGGAATTAGACTGGCTAGCTGTGTCTCCTTGCTTCTAGTCGAGAGAAGCTAATAAGCTAGTTAGAAAGGCCGACTCAGTGATCAGTGGACGAGTTGTGCTGGACTCTCTGGGAGGATGCTGTCCAAGTTCATCTTCAACTTCCCTCCAAGACATGCTGGATGAGAAGAGAAGCATCTTCAGGAAAGGAGACTCATAACCCTGAGGTGTTCTACTGAGCGCCACCTGCCGCTGGACATCGAACTCTTTAGTAGGATCTATAGGCAGAAATGGAATGTAATTCTCATAGGGTTAGGGTTTCATCTTGTTTTTCTTTAAATTTGTAGTAAATAGGCTACAAAATGCTTAAAGTGAAGCTCAAAGTTCAGCCTCAGAGCCCTTGTTTCAATTGAAAGCCAGTGTTCTACATATACACACACCGAATGTACCGTCTGCTACTTTTGGACTGCACTGCCAGCGAGACAGACGGGCGAGAGACAGACAGGCGTGTCTCGGCCCTGGCTGGTCACCTCGCCGCTCTGTCACCACTCCCCTCAGGGGCGAGATGATGGGTAGGAGGAGGATTATTCTGAGCCAGAGTTCAGCCTAGCCTGACTGATTGTGTCGTTTCATGTGTACCCCAAATGGGGCTCATAAAGTTGCCACTCTACAAAGCCCGGCCCCCTGGGGAACATCTGATATTACTGCGTGTATGTGTGTGTGTGTGTGTGTGTGAGCAGGTGGGGGGTATGTATATGTTCGGTACATACGACTCCTGTTTGTGTGCGCCTTCATGTTTGCTGATGTGTGTTTATGCGTGCGCTCGTGCACGCGCGGGCCATAATCAGCTCCAGATGATTTTGAGTGTCTGCCAGCTTCCCAGAATAGCAGCGCTGGTTTCCTTGCAGCCCTCCAACTGGCCTTGGCAAATATTTTAGCAACTCCATGTTTACCTTCACACTCCTTCACTCTCACTCACTCAGTGCGTTCCTCATTCCTGCCCCCCCCCCACCCCCCATCGAAAATAATCTACTTTTTTTACCCCCACTGGTCAGGAGCATGCATGAGCCTGATAAATAAACTCATAGGTGGGACAGACTCAACACCACGCTGGCTGCAGATCGAGGCTCTCCGTGCTCTGATCTCGACACCTACGTCTTTCACAAGGCGAGCAGCTGCATCATCTGCTGTGTTTATCTCTGATACTTTGTGCACATAAAAACTCCGAGACGGCTCCAGACAGCAGGGCATTCCTCTGCATGATCGATGAGATGTTTGTCTTATTAGAGTTCTGCTGAGGCATGACTTGGCCTCCTGACAAGCATCCAAAAACTAAAAGCCAACAGAGCGAGATAGAGTCTTATTATAATACACGCACGCACGGCGAAGGTGGTGTTGATAAAGCTGTGTCAGGGTAATTCCTCACCTTGGAAACGCTAATCTGTTTTCACAGTGTGTCTCAAAGTGATAAGTCCTCCGCCGCCTTCCCGTCTTTTCCTCTGATGGAAGTCAGAGCGAGCTGAGTGGTGTTTGTCCATGCCCTGCTGGTGCCACCTGTGCAATCCTTCTCGTTGAAGGCTGCACACATTAATCTTCTCATAGTGTTTAGTAAAAGCAAACAAGCAGCATACTAATCTTTGTCTCCCCCCCACCCCTCCCTGTCTCTCTACCTCTGTTTGCAGTGCCGTCCATCCAAAGGCAGGAGGCGGGGCTTCTGCTGGTGCGTGGACAAATACGGGCAGCCTCTGCCCGGCTTCAACGCTAGGGAGCGGGGCGAGATGCAGTGCTACAACCTGGAAAGCAAATGAGAGGACGAGTGGACGGAGAGAGGAGGACAGAGAATTAAGGCGGGAGGGAGGGGAGAGAAGGGAGGAAGACAAGAGAGAGAAGAGAAAGAGAGCCGACTTTGCTCTTGCATGTAGTTTTATGTAAACATTTGAAGCGGGCTCTGGACCTTTTTGATTTCAGGTCTGAATTCTGTCGCAGAGTTAGGGAGAGAACAAGGGGGAGTGGAGGGAGAAAGGGGGTGAAGCACAGCCTCTGCGAGCGGCCGAGCCTCCTGTCCATCACAGCTATCTGTCCCGTGCTTAGGGAACCTCTATCCTTTCTTTAAAAAAATAAAAAATAAAAAATATTAAGCTGAAAGCTGAGAGAGAAGGGGAAGAAAGAGAATCCTACCATCTGCACTATTCTTTTAGAGAGAGGAAGGAGGGACTTTTCCACTCACTTTAAAGAGGACTTGTTTGTGACTGTGACCCGAAAAACCGCACCACCAACCGTTTCTAATGTGTGTGTCTGTCTGTGAGTGTGTAACCGCGAGTCCGTGTGTGTGTGTGTGTGTGTGTGTCTTTTAATGTGTGAGCACCTGCGTAACATACGTATGCACAGCTGCATGTCCGTGCAAGATGGCGTGCGAGTGTGCGCTCTCCCAAAAGTGTTTATTTGTGTAAATACTGTATGTCACTAAACTCAGTGTAGAAGATGTCAGGCTGCCCATCCCTGGCCCCGGCTCCATTAAACAGCAGAAAAGAAAAGAAAAATACGCTCTCTGGCTCAGGGTCCATTTTGAAGTGAAGAATTATGGGATGGCAGGGCTTTAACTTCTCATCCGGTGTCCCTCTCCCTGCTGTTGGGAAGGGAACGGAGGCGAACCATGCAGTTACAGTGCCTTAAAAAACAGACTTTTCCATGCCTCCCCTTCACCCTACGTAGTCCTCGATTAAAGGAGTACGTCACTAAAAAAAATTTACATTTCGAGTGTCAACTACTCGTCTGAAATGTGTGGCTTACACCTTCGCTGAGGACAGCAGCTGTAGTTACTGGAGTTTGGATTCACAACAGCTACAGTAGAACTGAAGGCTGCAAAAACAGCATTAAAACGTCTGAGCTGTGGGGCGGCGAGAGCGGGAAGTGGAAGTTGTGTGTTTAGCTGTATTCCGGAGAGTGTTTTGATCATGCTGAGGGAATCAATCAACGGTGGAGAAGTAGATTAAGGTGTCAAATTATTAGGTCCAAACCTCTGAATTGCTGCCTACATCCCTGATATTAGCAGCGGTTCAAACAGGTTTCATGTAGAACCCAACTGATACAGGATTTTTGAGGCTAATACCAATTTTAGATATTACCGATTACCAATATGGCGGCTGATTTTGCACCGATAAGACTATTCAAAGGTACTCAGAAGGCTCTTTTCTCAAACAACTTTATTAAGGAATATTTAAGTTAAATTAACATGTTAAATAATTTAATAATTCTAGTTAACCTGGCTAAGAGCTGCCTCTTTGTCTCTGACTGCTTGCCACAGTATTGTAAATGGCAGCGCACTCTGCTGGATAAGCTTTGCAGAGACACCAATATATTAACACAAACATTTTTTCTGCATTATATGCTGGAAACCAACTCTTTTCATATCGGATGACATATTGATACCGATATGTCTGTGATAGGCCAATATCGGCCTAGTCTCATGTTGTTCTGATGGCTGTTTACCTGATCAGAGACGTCATGTTCTGGTGCAGGAGCCAGAAAATAGCCATGTGTGGATGACATAGACGCAGCTATACACCTCCACAAATTTACAAAAAATACTCTTACTCTTCCCAGCATCTGCTTACACAGTGTCCATGCAACTCGCTGCTAATTGTTCTGTGCAGAAACCCCCAAATAACAGCTAACATGAACACATCAGACTGAATAACTAAGCAAACGTGAAACAGCAAATCAGTCTGAAGATCGAAAACATGGCTAAAGACAGAGCTTCCATTGCCACTAGCAGGGTTAGCTGTGTGTGTCAGCAACAAAGAGATGAGTATTTAGCCGTATTTAGCCAACATTTTGATGCTTTTCTGTGACTCTGGGTTGTAAAGGGAATCCACTGTTACTGCTGTGAATCCCAGCTGCCGTCCTCAGTGAAAGAGCAAGTCATGAGCCACTCTCCAACCTGCCCCGAGCCGGGTATTTAACACTCAAAAGACAGATTTGTGGTGGTATTATTTTGAGGTGCTCACATGCCGCCCTGCAGTCTTAGGGATCAGTTAGTTAGACTAGTTTGTTCTCTGTCTCTTTCCCTCCACCTGCTGTTCCTGTCCACGTCCCTTTTCCACAACTTATCCGTCATGCAGCTCCGGTGCTGAGGTCCTTCCACCCCTTCCCCCCTCCTGTCTAAAACTTTGTCCATGTCTGTGTGCCTGATCCCATCTCCAACCCACTAACCCGAGTGTTACTCCCCCACCCCAGCACCCTGCCCACCTTCCTGTCAGTGGTGCAACCTGGTGTAGGCTTGTTTGAACGGGGCGAGCCCGGTGAGACCGGCTGCCCCTATGCTTCAAGCCCAAGCACAAGCACTTAAAGCACTTTAGCTGCGCCGCTACTCTTCAATGCATGCAGTTAAAGACAATTGGACCTATCTGCATCTGCATACCTTTCCTACGAGGTAATGTCAGATGAAACAGTGAGATACTGTAAGAAAACAATAACCCAGGGAGGAGGAGAAAAAAGAAAGAGAGAGAGAGAGAAAAAAACGAAGCTACACCAGGACTTCTGACAGCGAACCTAGCGAACACCCCTCAGACATTTTCCATTCAATGCAAAACTATTTTCTTTTTTGTTGTTGTTGTTTTTGTTTCTTTGAAAAATGCTTGTATGATCGTATGCCAACAAATCTCCACAAGGTGGACACAGCACCAAATATGCATTCACACAAGTGGTAGGGGGTCTGAGGGAGGAGGCAGGGTCCTCCCCAACGAGCTTCCTGCCCGATGCTCTCCCGCATCCTGTGTAAAGACTTGAAAAGTGGAGAGAGTGCCGACAAAGAATGCTTGCCCAGTAGCTTGGTAGCATGAAATCGGCTGTACACTTCCTTTAATAGACAGCAGCAACTTACAACCAGCCTGTTGGTGCTATATCCCATCTACTCAAAGACTTGATGTAAAGGGGAGGAACATACATACAAATATGTTTAAGCTATTCCCTCCCTAATATTTGTAAGTGTGTCTTTTTATATATATTATTATTATTATTATTATTATTATTATTATTTCCTGGCCAGCTACGTGTCTGACTAGACATCATGTACAGTACTTAAAAATGAAAATTATTTATCTAAGAAAGAATTATAAGCTCATCCAAACTAGGTTTTCTTATGAACAATTCAGTGACTCACCGATTGCACAGCAAAGTCTATATGATTCAGTGTATTTTGGGGAATATAATCACTAATGAATGTTTTATTTTTTAATGAACCTTTTCCTTCTGTTGCTCAGCAGTGTCATTTGTAAGCTCCGTGCCCAGCGGGCGAGTTTTAGGCCTCGGGCGAAATCTGTGTCAGTCAGTCACTCAGGTCTCTGGTCATCTTAGTTCACTGCTTCTCGAGGCCAGTGAACCTCTCACCTCTCAGTCAGTCGCTTCTCTCCATGCACACCCAGCCATCCCGCCTCAGTCTGTTAGTGCAGAGCCAGGGTCACACCTCTGTAACGTCACTTTTTATTTTGTATGTTATTTTTTTCCCCTGCTGGTCTCTCTGTTCACGGGTAAAAATTTATTTTTGTTTTTCATTTTAAGTTTATCCTTCAAAGAGTTTTTCAGCTTTTCATGATACTAAACTAGAAATCACACAGCTATTATTTTCTCTGAGAAAAGGAAATGATTTTGATTCAAAGTATAATTTGTATTTAATGTCTTTTTTTAAATAAAAAGTGAACACATTTTAAGACGCTGTCTCTGCTGTTTAACTTTATATCACTGGGAGGCTTGTTGTCATCAGCAGCTCACAGACCGATCATCTGCTCTGCTTCATTCCTGCAGGCAATCGGGGCCACAGATTTGCTCCTGTTGAAGCCCTTGAATGCAATCAGGCTCCCCTCAGTCTTGGAATGTGTCAATAAGGATAAAGCAAAGGTTCAATTTGTAAAGAATAAAAATAAATCTGGTGGTGCCAGGCAGGCTGGCAGTGGGCACGAGAGGTTGAGGCGAATTCCTGTGCCCCGACCAAGGCAAACAGAGAGCGGGTCAAAGGCAGCGCAGAGCTGCATGTCCCCGCGAACTGTCTAAAGTTAGACAAGGGCCTCCACTTTAGATCACCGTGATAACACTGCACACAAACACGCCCAATATAGAAAATGTGGTCCAGAAGTGCATCTATACACGCAGACTTTCATATTCGCATCCTGATGAAGCCGTTGTGATTCTCATGTTATGGATGTCTGTGCGCCTGAGGTGAAAGAGAGGCCAACACATAGCTGAGGTTAATGTTTTTATTAAATATATCACCTTTTTTTCTTCCATTACATCTCAATTACAAAAAAAGTGTACATACACAGACGAGTGAGCAGTTAGTCACTTTGGAATAGACTCACATAAACAATAATTCTCCCTCCAACAGCAGCATGTAGGTAGAGCGGAGGCGTCGCGGTACGCTGCGGGACTCGCTCTTTGTGGTCATGTGTTCTTGGTCAGAGAGAACAGCAATGTGTAAAGTAAAATATCGAGTCTTTTTTCGACATAAACATCAACACAACTGACAGCAGACATATAAATATTGGAGGTAGGTTAATGTAGAAATACCCGTCTGAGAGGCGACGCAGGAAGGCGCCGCCTGTCATGCTATCTGTAGCCCCATGGAAGCATGGGAAATGTTTTCTGAGACTGTTTAAGGATTCCCGACTGAGAGTTTTGCATTCACTGACAAGAGCTGATCGTGTGTCACATCAGAAAAAAATGGACAATAAAATAAAGACATAACAATGGCAACAAAATGAATCATAGAAACAACATTTAGAAATACTTCTAAATTACATTTGGTCACTCAGTGCTTTTTGTTCTTGCTTGGTTTGTCCCAAACCAAACCTCCAGACAACTCCTTAAGGGTAGAGCGAGCTCAACTCAGCAGTGGAGTTACTCAGGGCCAAGATACATATATACACTTTATACACCCATAAAAATAATAATATAATAATAACAATAAGGCAAAAAATGATATAAATACTCATAAAATAATTACAAATACAATGAAATAAAATGGAAATAAATAAGGCTGAATAGCAGAAGTAAATGCATCAATATTAAAATCTTCTTCTCAGCAAAACAAAAATAGATTTTTTTCTCTTTGGGACGGGTGTTTGAAGAGGAGGGAGGGAGGGAGGGGTTTAGGGTGGTTGGGACCCACAGTCCCGCAATGACAGTGTACCTGAATTAAACACCACCATGGACAAGATCAATAAATAAACAGCTTTTAAAAAGGAAAAATCAGTGGCTTGCTTCATCTTTTTTGTGAGATCTGCATCAGTGGTTGATCTCTTTAAGGGCACTCGGCGTCTGCAGGCAGGTCGGTCGAACCTAAAATCTTCTTGCCGTTCCAGGAGTTCACACACCAGCATCGACCCCTCTGTCCGTCCAGAGAGGATTCGCACTGCGGAGGGACAGAAACAGCACAGATGAGATTTTATTCAGCTGCCTATATTTTCCTGATGCATACACACACACACACACATACACACACACGCACGGTCATGCAGCACTCGCTAGGTGACATCAGAACACAAACACAACCTGCCTGCATCACTCACTCACTCACAAAGCACTTTAAAGCATAATCTTGGCTGCATGCTCTCACACACACACAACTTGCTGAGATTCTTTCATGCTGAGTGGAGTCATGAATCCATCCCCAAAACTCTCTCTCTCTC
>NW_023339674.1:2269906-2275692 GCF_004916995.1 Morone saxatilis
ACACACACACACACACACTTTGGAGAAGGTACCAACCTGTTTTGGTTTATAAAGCCCGTGTTTGTCACAGTTGGGGAGGTAGAATCTGGTTAGTTTGTCTCCTAATTTCTGCTGGGATTTGGCAATCTTGTCCAAGGCTCTCTGCAGCTCCACGTGGCAGGGCCCCTGCTGAGAGGATAAGTTAGGGTTAGGCGAGCTGTGCACTGTGCCAGCACACAGAAATCACAATCAACACCGCTTCATTATCAGCAAGCACGTGGGCTGACATCAAACTGCACAGAAAACTTGTAAAAACAAGCATCAACATTCCCTCTCTCCCATCTCCAGCATCTCTTCAAACAACACACCAGCTCCCCCTTGTGGTGCACTGGCCCTTCCCACCCCCCCTCAAAAAAAAAGAAGAAAAAAAAAGAAAAACCTCCCCAAAAAACTTTTAGTAACACACAGCACGCAGAGGGTTTCCCTGGCTCTCACCTGATCGACCAGTTTCTTGCGGATGGCGATGAGTTTGGCTTTCATGCTCTCCTGAGCGTCTGCGGCAGCCCTCGGGTCGTAGGGCTTACTGGGGCCGGGGAGGTAGTGGCTGGAGCCGGGGTCCGAGACGATGGCTGCGTTCTCCATCTCAGCCTCTGGCTCTCCCTGATCTGGAGGATGAAATTGAATGAATGTTAAGCGAGGCTGAGGGGATGCAACTGTAAATGGCTCCAGAGGAGATCAGTCAAGTGTTTTTTGGGGGTGGGGGGTCGTAATAATGAGGATTTGCTAGATGTGGTAAAAGACAGATGTATAAATGTGGAGGTTATAGGCCTACCTTGTATCTGGGGCTCGGGGGTCGCCTCGGGCTCAGTGCTCTCAGTGCACAGGGCTTGTCCCCGGGTGAGGGAGTGCAGCGGTCGGGGGTCGCCGGGTCTCGGGGTGCACCTCAGTCCGGAGCCGCACGGCGCCGTGTAGATCCCGCACAGCTCCCCAGCAGTCAGGGCGCAGGCGAGGCAGCATCCACAGCCGGGCTCCCGCAACACCTCGGCGCATCCGGGCGCCACCGCTGGACACTGGCTCAGCTTCTCCGGAGTACACGGGGCGCATCGGATCGGCTCTGGCCCCACCACCGGGGACCCCAGCGTCCCCGTGGCCAGCACGGAGCACACCGCAGCCACCACGACGTGCTTCAAAGATAATCCACCCATGGCCAACATAGTGAGCTGGATACTAAATATAAAATATAAAATGTAGAGCAAGGTGGAGAGAATAATCAAAGGTAAAAGCCGGATTCCCACGGTTCTTGCTCAGTTGTGTCTTTCGTTTGATTTTGGGAAAATGTCTAACTGTGCGTTGCGCGCAGCCGTATTTATAGCCGGGTCCTCTGTGAGTGTTTGACGCATCGGCGTTATGAATGATTTCTGAAAAGAAGGTGTGATGATACGATGGGCTCTGATTGGCCAGCCTATGTCCGGTCAGGCAGCTCATTTGAATACAACAATCAACGTCAATATTTATTTTGGAACAGGCAGTGCTTGCACGTAGCCTATGGCTGCCGAGTGACGACACCAGTGTTTGATGTTGCAATCAAGGACCCCCCCTTTTCTCACCCTGGTGCAACACTAAACTACTTTACTGCCAGACTACAGTAACAACACCGGCTGCGAGTCTGACTCTTTTTAGTGGCTTTTTGTTTTTGTTTGTTTCCATAACTTGAAATGAGAATAAGTTCACGGAGCGTCACCGGGAGCCGGTTTCCAGTCCCCCTGCGTCCCCCTCTTTAGGGAGGAACAACGTTGTCTATTCATGAGGCTTTGCCATTAATTGTCCTCTGCGAACTTCTTACACAACTTTGGGGTGGGGGGTAGTAATGGGCGCACATTACGCACGCCCACGCAGCGCGCACAGAGCGTGGGCCCGCGGAGAGCGAACCGGCGGCGCTCAGTCAACGTGAGAAAGCATCCGTGCACCGGCGGAGGGATAATAAATCCAACTTTCAGAAATAGCAGCGCAAATGGGGGTCACCGTTTACGCCAGCGCAGTGAGGGAGGGGGTGCAGGGGGGGTCGGGACTCTGTGGTATGTGATCCCTCTCTGTCCCTCGTGCGCGCTGAAGCCCGCTTTTGGGCTCAGTCCAGGAGATGTCCACTTGTAATTACACATTTCCTGGGACAATAATAGACCAAAAGCTTTTTGAACGGGGGGTGCGCTAACATGACCACAGACACGTCCCTCCTCGCCTCGCCACTCTCTGGGGGCTTTGATGGTCCCACGGCGGACAACATGCAGGCATTTGGTGTCCTGTCACTGCTGACCGCCATGTGATAATGTTCCCTCTCATTAGGGCTAAAAAAAGACTCTTAATTCTTCACCCACCCAAAAAAAGACTCCCATCTACTTTCACATTGTA
Source organism: Morone saxatilis (assembly GCF_004916995.1). Lineage (NCBI taxonomy): Eukaryota > Metazoa > Chordata > Actinopteri > Moronidae > Morone > Morone saxatilis. The sequence continues at coordinate 2,272,292 of NW_023339674.1, forward strand.
GTTAATTGCCCCCCCCCCCCATGCAGTGTTTTCTGTTGCATTTGGATTCATGCAATTGCTTTATGGGATTGCATCATCTGTCAACTGGTGTTAACAGTCTCCCTCACGTGATGCCCAGATTTGTATTCCTCAAAGCTGCAGGCTAAATAAAGCTTTTAGTGTAATCTGATGTGGCGTGAGAGCGTTAGACCCACTGCCCCCCCACCAACCAACCAACCAACCAATGGCCTGCTGGCATCTTCATCTGTGTGTTAAGGTGACTTCAGTCCAATCACACTCAGTAATTAAGTACAATTGAGGAACTTGTTTGACTAGAGTATTCCCATTCTCTGTGTCAGAGATCGCACATTTATCTGACGGCTACAGCCACTAGTTACTCCTCAGATTATGATTTTCAGTTTATAAATATGATCGTTAATAAAGTATGATACATTATTACAGATCTGACTACACAGCAATATATGAAGCAGTTAAAATGAGCTCAATATGGATAATATATTTAGTAATATATCACTCTCAAAACTCTACATGACTTTATTTTTGAGTACATGTTACTGCTGGTTTAGGAAGTTCGATCTGCATCCATGCAACATATTTTAAAAGTTAATCATGAATTTAGTTTGTAATGTCGAAATCATCCAGTAAGATAAAGGCAGTGCAGTAAAAAGTACAATATTTCCCTCCGAAATGTGGTGGAGCTGTGTGTAAAGTAGCATGAAATGCACCTTAAACCTGCAGTAAATTAGAGTACTTAATGTAGTTACTTTCCAGGGGCTACTCTGCATAATGAGTACTCTAACTACAGCAAATTACTAGTAACTGCAGCTGTGAAGTAACCGTATACAGACAATTGAAATGGTCGAGTAAAGTAAAAGTATCTTAAAACAGCCCTTAAGTACAGTATTTTAACATTTACTTACTTTATTTACTTTCCACCATCACACTTTTTCTCCATATTGCTGATAATAACTGTACTTTGACTTAAAGCTGCTGTAGTAACTTTTATGAACATAACTTTTTTTGTGATATTTGCAAAGAAATATCATGGATGAGATCTTTCTCGGCTCTGATTGGTTGTTTTCATTCAGATTTTTGCAGATGCCATCAGGAGCACTAGGAGGAGCCAGAGGAACCTGATCTTTTCACAGATCATCTGTCTCATGTCTTACTGTCAGGATGTAGTGAAAGTTTCAGCAAATATGACAAAAATGTTACTTTTATAAAAATGACCTGCAGCTTTAAGGAACATTTTGAATGCAGGGCTCTTAATAGTAATGGAGTATTTGAACATTGTGGTACTACTGATCTTCGAGTAGTAAAGAATATATTGATTTCTTCCACCACTGCTTACTAAGAGCAGTTATTATATGCTTAAAGCTGAGATAATTGAGAAAATGAATCATTTTACAAACGTTTTATTTTGAAAACGAAGAAAAAAATCTTTAGAAAACATGAATTATTTTTAGGAGATTAGTTTGTTGTCTACAGTTCTTCTGTGTTTTTAACACCTGTCATGTAATTTTGGGCTCATATCAGGTTCCAAAACTGTGTCTTTTTCATCCCCTACAGATTGCATCTTTACCCTTTAATATAAATTTCTCACTTTTACTTCCCCATAAATTACTTTAATGATGTACAAATAATCTCATACACACTGTCTGACTTAAATAAATGCCTTGTACCAGTCCATCAAATACACATTCCCCTCAAATTCAGTCTGCGATCTCCACTAAAATGTAGAATAAAGTTTTGTGGGTTTGAGCAAAGTTTGGCTCCACAGTGTGAGTTTGTGATAACTGACCCACTGGCGGGACGCTGAGGGGGGGCTGAAGAGGAAAGAGGCAACATTTAATCCTTTCTATTAATAAAACATGTGATGTGTGCACATGTGCAACCCATACAGTATGTCCTACAGGATGTCCTAATGTTTGTTTTTTCTCACTCTCACTGAACAGGAAGTCCTTTAATGCATAACCAAATGGCCCCATTCTCATCATGAAAGCACTCTAGCGCTAGTTACAGCAGTGGAAAGCCGTTTACTCGAGTACTGCACTTCAAGGTGTTTCACTTAAATTCTCCATTACATTTAAAAGTACTTTTTGCATTGCAGATGCAATGCAGCATTGGATGCTGCATTGCAGGACATTTATTGTCATTTCACCCCAATGTGCAGCACTACTTTCTATAGGCGTAAAGGCCTAGTATGTAACATTAATGTTACATAACGTTATTGAAGCTGATGTTAGTTAACTTGTGGCTGATAAGGCGAACAGCAGTTAGGCCTTATTGTTCAAAAAACACTCTTTTTCTCTGATTCTGATCAAACTCTTCTAAATAACAGCCTGAGTAAAGCCGGCCTGTAACATCTTATGATACGGCCTTGAATGGCTGGCTGACTACTGAAGTAAAACATAACAGGGGATCATGTATGTTATTAGCAGGTTGATGTAAAGACGAAGTGACGTGAGGGATTAAACATGTTAAGTATTCTCATGGAAGAGCAACCCGTGGTGGCTGACAGGTTGTGTGAGGCTGTTTGAGTGGTCAAGCAGAACGGAGTTATCTCAGGTCAGGGACAGACCTACTTTTTTCAAAAACACATGTACACAGCGGGATCCATCAGAGCCCCGGAGACCCTGTCCACAGAACCACAAAGGCCTCATAATGGTTGCTGCGGGGTTTGTGTTTGGGAGCGAGATGATAAGCGGGGGTTTTTCCATCTCTTTCAGATGTCACATGATGCACATCAAACGGCGCTTGGCATTGAACGTCCCAAGACTGGAATGTTTACCTTTGACAAGAGCACAGGGAAAAATATTCTTGTTGTCTCAGGAGCTGCTCACACCCACACACACATACACACCCACACACACAGACACACATACAAGCACACACAAATACACACCCACCCTCCATTTATGGAGATTTAAACCTTGCCCTTTGGTGGGCGTCAGGAGGGGGGTATCGTACCACCGATGAGCTCAGAAAAACAGGGCTGTTTGAAATCACACCCACAGAAAGAATGCACACCTGTGTGAATACTACACAGGCCGACACCCAGAGACTCTCTGAGGTCAACGTATATGTTCCTCTGCCACTCGGAAGGAGAGGTTTGTCTCAGTCAGGTGTAATGTTACACCTATGACTCACCACCACTTTTTTAATATAAACGGGTTAAAAGGGTTTTATAAGCTGTAACTAAAGGTTTGTTATTTTTGAATTCATCATTTATTAGAGCTATAAAATGCTACATTTTCTCATTAAAATGTCTATAAACTCTTCTGTATGTAGTTGAATTGTATTACTTACAGTATCCCAAATGTTTCCAACAATGTTCAAACCCAAAGAAATCTGTAATTTTGTTCAGGTAACGGTACGTTTCACCGGTCGTCTGTCAGTGG
>NW_023339674.1:2275792-2282818 GCF_004916995.1 Morone saxatilis
CTGCTTTATTCTGTGTTTTTAGCACTTTTAATCAGCGGGAAGCATGAACACTAAAGGAATCCTTACCGGGAGAAGCTGACTGCAATGACGGAGATGGTGGTGAAGATCCCGCGTTTAAGAACTTCTAGTTTGTGTTAAAAGTTAAGACTGAAAGTTTATTACAGCAGTGGACAAATCAACCTTTTGCTGAGGAAGATCAGGTGACTGAAAGCTCCAGGACAGCTACTAAATGGACCCTGTGGTTGGATTGTTTTGTGAACTGCTGTTTCCGAGGTCAAACACGAAGTTTAAATCTCAAGCTTTATTCATGCTGATTAATCGGAAAGGCCCCTTTAATGATAACTTTTAGAAAAAACTGCAATGTAGATTTGATGGATTACTGGGCGAAGTAAGAACCCTTTAATTAGTGACTAACTGACACTTACAACCCCGAGCCATGAGTTTCTTGTTGTTGAATCAGTAACAACAGTTAGAAAGTTCTGACTCACTTCATGATGAGTCGTCGGTCGGCAGTTTAACTGATACCTGGAAGCAAAACCATAAAAATGTTGTTTGAATGGGATAAGAACAATAAAAGAAAATGACTCACTATGCATATCTCCCCCCACTTTTTTTTTCCTTTTTTTTTTTATTTTTTATTTTTTACAAATTTACAATTTACACTACATAATTACTGTTTTAAAATAAATAAATAAAAGAAAATGACTTTATTGCTTCAGGCACAACTTGAATATATTATTAATTACTTATTAAAGACTGGACTTTTTGACCACTAGTAAGGTTATGGACATTGGCAGTATATAATCTGTGCAAAGTGAAGTCAGTGCAGAAGTACCTTAACCCTGCATTTTTTCTATTGGCCAGCAGGAGGCGACTCTAGTGGCTGCAAAAATAATTTAGCTTATTTTGACTCTAATGTCAAAATTACCCTAATTCTCATTTGATTTATTAGCTCAGTAAACAGTTTCCTAATGAGTTTATGGTCTCACTCTCTTGTTTCAGTCTTTTTCCATACAGCATTCAGTAAATGATGGTCTCATTTAGAGTAAAATAGGTTAGATAGATGGTATGTTTTAGGGCGGGATGCAGCAAACCAGGCAGTGCTAATATGAATAAAGATTATGTTACTGCGTTGACTGTTTCTCTCCTCAGATGTCTTCAGAAACACATTTCACTGTCCTGTTTATCTGTGGTACAAGAAAGTTTGAGATCAGGCTCTTTTTTTTTCTCTTGAAATGGAGCCAAAACCAAGAGCAGGCCAACTCGCAGTACGTCACCGAGCAGTTCCCTGCTCTCGTCCAAATATGGACACTTCTGGCTCCAAAAAAACAAGATAGCAATGGCCGTAATGCCAGACCTGAGGCTTCAAAACAGTGGTTTTTTTTTGGTTTTTTTTTATGAGTGGGATCCTATTTTGTTATTGTGCACATGCACAGGCAACAGGGGTATTAAAGCCCATCCGGCACAGCTTTCAGGGTCACTGGAGTACGCAAGGCTCTCCACCACGTCATGGTTGCAGTGCAAGAGAGACCTCAAGTACTGTACTCAAGTAAAATTTTGAGGTATTTGAGTATTTTCCATTTTAAGCTGTGTTACTGCACATTTTGGAGGAAAATATTGTACTTTTTACTCCACTACATTTATTTGCTGTTCTTACTTTTTTTTTTTTTAAGTATATTTTTTTAGGCTTTTATTGCCTTTATTATAGTAACAGTTGAAGATAGACAGGAAAGGGGGGCAGAGAGAGGAGATGACACGCAGAAGGAGGAACCGCAGTCAGATATCGAAACCCTAGGGCTGCTGCAAGCATATTGACATCATTTCCGGGTACATGGGTCGCCAGCTACTACCACATGAGCTAACCGGGCGCCCTGTTCTCACTTTTTCCATAAACATGCTTATATGATATGATACAGCGTTACAGTACTCACTAGCTGATAATACTTCCACACTTCAGTGGACCAAAATACATATCTGGCACACGTTAGTGAGTCACAAATAAAGGTTTGTATGTCACCAGGTCTGCAGTTGTGATTAATTTCTAATTAGTTTTCAATGAATGGACTTTGGTCCAGATGTTGCTGCAGCTTTTTTCCAGCAGGTAAGTGATTACTGATGAATTAAAGAGCTACGACACAAAGCAGGTCACAGTTTATGACAGTGGTACTGATGTTGACGTTACAAGGTTTATTATTTATGATCATTTCAACTTTTTAATTCAATTCAATTCAATTTTATTTTGTATATCGCCAATTCATAACAGAAGTTATCTCAGGACACTTTTCAAATAGAGCAGGTCTACACCGAACTCTTTATAACATTATTGAATAAAAGCTCTACACAGGAGCAGTTTATTCACTGTTAAAGTTTATTCACTCAAACATTTTAAGCATGACAGATATTTGATTTGAGTATCAGTAACTGAAGTATTTATTGTGAAGGTAATTTGGTTAAATTAATTTAATTGTACCAATTCCATTCAATTAATTGAAGTTACACTCACACGCAGCATTTCTCCAAACTTATTTAAAATAGTTTAGTAACTTTAAGGCATCTTCTTTATACAAATGTTCCCACTTAGGTTGCAAATTATTACATTACCTGTCAAAACAGCCGACGTACGATAAAAATGATTTATAGTTAATTGATTATCAAAATGGTCCAATTAATAAAAAATAATGTTTTTTATGACAAACATCAAATCTTTACACTTTGGGGGATCATTAAGAACTATTTGGATGCATATTTGGGCTTATGAAGATTAATGAGCTGAAATAAAACCACATTACTTACACTTACACTAATGCTATAAAGTCAACTTCAAGATGTATGCAACAAACTGGAATTTGGAATTTTAATTGTGTATTATTAATGTGAATGAGTGACTTTTATTAAGATGTGTTGTCAGGTTTTACAGTGTGGGTTAGGAATGGAAAACAAGGTTTGGACACTGAGGAGGTTGGACAACCTGGCTCACAGCATGTAATCTTAAGGGATTTAATTTACATCAAAACACTTGTGAGAGTTGATGTACTAGTGCAGATGGGAGCTCTGGTCTCTGTGAGTGAACCAGCGTTGTCTCCGGTCCCAGGACACGTCAGTGGCGTGGTCTGGTTAACCAGCGTCCTCTCCCAGGGCTGAGAATCAGCAGCCAGGAATGTGATGTGAGTGGGCACAATGACGCTAATCCCCAGAAAAGTTGTTCTTTTTCTTCTCCTCTCCTTCTCACAAGATTTCCTTAATCGGATAATCCATGTCTCATTAAACAGGCAACGCAGATCATAGAATGAGGTCTGGGAGAAAAACACTGAAACAGAGCCGGGGTCATTGATGGCGGAGGAGTGTCGGGGCACTCTCGCTGCTGTAATATTGTGAATGGGGAAATGGATTTATTCATGAGAGCCCGACGTCTTGGCATGTTGTATGATGGTTCACGTGTGTCTGTGTGTGACTAAATGTGAATAAGTGTATATGTTTGTGAGCTTGTGATTGTACACTTGTGTGTGGGAAACCCAGGAAATCCAGGCTCCCATGCGCCAGCATCCATTGTGTTTAGTTTCCTCCTCTCTCTCTCTCTGAGTGACTGTGTGTGTGTGTGTGTGTGTGTGTGTGTGTTTTTAGCTGCAGTGCTTCCCTCTCTCTTGTGGCTCTAATGAGAAGTAGGAGGAAGTCCAAGCCAGAGGATTACACTTGGCAAAGTTAACTGGAAACAATCTCATGAATGGGTCAGGGGAGCTGTGTTGGTAGGATTTTGCTGTTATTATGTCCCCTATGCAAGAAAATTAAGTTTTCCATCCAAACTCAGCGTTACTTTAATCACCCTCCTCCCCTTTCCTTCCATCAAATCTGTGTCTGAAGATCCTTTCTTCAATTACAATGGAACAGCCTGTCCAGAACATCCACATCAAAGAATCCACAGCAGTAAATAAAGAAAGCTCATATACAGTGAGGAAGAGACAACACTGGTGGGGTGTACAGTCGCCACTCTTTGGCTCCACTTTCATCGTCCCCAAGAGAGGCCAATAATCGTGCAGCATGGAATTACAGTTGAATAAAGTGTATTTTTGGTACTGAAAAATAAATTTTCCACACATCATAACGAGCACATAATGAGCTTCAGATGAACCATAAAGGACATATTTTCCTTTACCTCTAATGGAGTCTCGCTGTGTAAATTGTTTCAGTTTCATGTGCTAGAATCTGAGACCTCTGATGCCTTCCTAAGACTTGGCCAAGACAGGGTCACAAATGATACAAAACAAAACAAAATCAGGCAGCAATATTAAAATCAGATAACAGATCAAGATCAAGATTGCTAAAATAAGCTATGAATGGAGGCAATTAAGAAAAGGAAGTCGTTTACCAAAGAATTTAGTCTTTAATTCTACTAGATTCATCAATTTCAACTCTTGGGTCTTTGTCCAGTCTTCATTGACAGACAGCGGATCTTGTGATCTGCGATGATGACTGTAAGATGTGACATAAGTTTGTAGAAGCGACAGAATGGCTTCAATAAGTAAAGAAATACTCAGATCGTCGGCCAACTCCAGAACACAAAGCACAATGATGAGTGAGTGGTTTTAATTTGGTCACAATTTTCAACACGCTGTGATAAACAACGTTCCTTAGGCCAACATGTGGGGACGTTGTGCTGATGTATTAATGCACAACAATAACCCGTAATCAAGAACCGGTAAAAAGGTGGCAGCAGTGGCAAAAATAAAAAAAGTACCAGAAAGTTGTGATGCATTTATGGTTAAAGTGCTGAGCTAGGATTAGCACCCTAAGAGAGGGCACTTTATCGTGTTTTGTCCACTGGAAGGAGACCCTAGAGCCCTCTCTAAACACTATCATGTTTTCTTATATTATTATATATAGAAAGTAAAAAAGTTCCGCTGTGGGTTTTGTCTGCATTCAACACAAGCTGAGTGAGCTGAGATTGCAAAATACTAAAGGCAGACTGATGCCCTGACAAAGGAATGTGAAAATAATGTATGTAGTAATTGAATGTTTTTTTCGAACTTCAAGGGCTACTTGTGTCTCCAGAAACAATGCTCCCTGTTATTGCAGTTAATCCACAGAGCTTCTAAATAACTGCGGCTGTTTCTTAGAAAGCAAGATGTTTTCCTCGGGAAAGACGTGCTGCTGTTCAAGTTTGTTAAACGTTGTTTTATAGTACTTTGAGAACCACAAATAAAATTCCTTTTTCCTCCAAGGGACAATCTCTTTGGGATTGAGACACTTAAAACTATCTGTGTGGCGAGATGCCAGTAAGCCTTAGAAGAAATATTTTCTATTTATATATTTGAAATTTTGGTGATGGGACGTCCCGTGTCCATCTGTATTGTTATCCAGATCTGTTTTTCACAGGGTTTATCAGTTTTACCTCAGTTCACCCCGATCCACTCTGCTCTAGAGGTTATTTTGACATTCTGGAGGTTTTAAGGTGTTTTCTCTCAGCTCGTCACATTCCATCTGTGTGTACAATCAGAAGAGACCAAACATGCAGGAGAGGCAGGCGAAGGTTAGTAAGGGTCACTGCTGTTCTTACACAACGTGGAGTTCATTGACCCTGTGTGTTTCTGTGCTGATGTGCTTGCAGGAAAAACATAACGTAAGAGACAGAGAATAACAGTCTTGCACCGGGGAAGTCCTTGATGAAAAACAATCTTTTGGGAGGATGTTTTTTCTCTACTAATCAGAAAAGAGCAGTTTGTGTTTTTGGCTCTTTTTTGAGAACCCCCTAAGAAGCGTTTTGTTTCACAACCTTGCAGAAGCTCTGTTGTGACACAAAATTTCTTGGAAGAACATTTTCAGTAACCGTACACTAAAAGCATCTGAGAGCTTAATGCTTGCATATGGATGTAATAAAAGCTAAAATGCAATCCCTCGGGATGAAGCATGTGCTTTAACTCGAAACTGTGTTCTTTGGCTGACAGTGAGACGGTCTTGGGAGACTTAAAAGTGGAGCAAACACTCTGAACTTCAGATCCAGAACTGGTCGTAAACCCCCAAGGTTTCATATAATAGCAAGAAGACTTCAGTAACTAAACAAAAGTCATTAGAAATTGATTATTCAACAGTCCAACCTTTTCTCTTTTCCTCCTCTTTCCTATTTTTTAAATCACCTCATCAGATTGACCCCCAGTTCGGGACCTACGTGATCCAGGAGACCAGATCTTTATTCTCATGACGAGAAAGGCCTCAGTTTGTCCTCAGGTACATGCTGCAGACGTAATACATGTTTTGATGTTGAGCTGCAAGTTCAACACTTGTTTGGCCTCGCTCACGCACAAAGATTCTGTCACTTAAACAGAGATATACAAACATGCATGCAAATAAATAAAAAAAAGGAACACACAAGCATCTCTAGAGTTAAACATGCACTTAAGCAGTGGGGTTGTGTTTTTCCTCCCACGCTCCAGTGTCCAGATTCCAGCAGGGCTTACAGTAAGGGATGTTATGACACACGGGGGTCATTGGGTAAGCAGTGCGAGGGAGGGGCGGGAGCAGTAAAACTATCGTTAACCCTGCAGAGTGTCCCGGTCGGCTGCGTCACTGCAACAATCTCCCCTTTGACAGCGTCTGACTCAGGCTGCTGATAGACGGCTGTTCCGCTGCCCCACAGCTGTAAACGAGGCCTGAAAAGACCCATTTCCGCTGGCTTATCTCAAAGTGTGTGAGTGTTTGTGTTGGCACTCTTCAGCCGGGTGTGTTTGATCATATCGGAGAGTCCAGCAGGTGGTAAACACACACACACACACTGCTTGGCTGCTTGAATTTCTCGGTTATCAACAGAAAGTGGAGTATTGACATCCTCTGCAGTGATTGCACACAATCAGCATGAATCACAGAGCTAATAGGAGAGAGGAGGAGGAGGGTTGGCTCACTGGTTTATCATTTACTCGCTGAAAAACACAACCTTGATGGTTTCATGTCAGGGCATGATCCTGTTGTGTTACCATGACAACCTGTCACTCAGGATGCTCCGCATGCCACAGCACTTCCAGCTACTTTACTATACAC
>NW_023339674.1:2282918-2305241 GCF_004916995.1 Morone saxatilis
AACGTTCACGGGATGATATAGTAAGTGAACGCCAAACATGTTTATTATTAATACTGGATTTTGTTGTCCCTTTATGCCTAACTGGAGGCTTTACACTGCTTCGCCACAGGGGGCGTATCAACGAAAGTAAAATCGTGGATGGTATCACATTGGTCAAGCGCTTAACCTTAACCCAATAACAATCAGGTTGAAATGGGTGGTGGCAGCAGGTGGCAATACAATTAATACAATACCGTCTGACACATGTACTTTGTCATCATATGAAGGTAGATAAGTGATAGATCGATTCGCACTAATATTTTTATGTGCAGATTAATTGGGGAGAAGGTGAGATTAGACTGTTGTTGGGAGCTATTAGAATGGATTCTCTGCACCTCGTCGCATACAAGAAGAGGGCACTTACTATCACGGTAAAAAACAGCCTCAGACGGCGGTTCGAGACAACTGCTGGATCGACAACCGTGTTATAGGCAGTCTGGGTGGTCTCATCTCGCTTTTCCACTTCCGCACACGCAGCAGCCGTGCTCGGATACCCCCTACATAGAAGCGCACGTCGTCCTCACCTAAACAAGACCACTCAGACCCTACCACTGACTGGAAGGTTAATACGAATGTTTAAGTTACTCTTGCAGGTTTGTTAGGAAAATCGATATTTAATTTTATATTTCAAATGATGTTGATGACATTAGTTTTGATATATCTTGGAACATTTTGAGTTATTTTATATTATTAAGAAAAATGATTCTGATGTTATAAAAATAAAAGTCTCTTCGACGTGTGGAGGTTTTTTAGTGCTGTCTATTTTTTCTCGCGAAAGATCACAAAAGGCGTTGTAGATGATTGCTGGATTGTGTCAACAATACATAGAAGAAGGAACATATGTACATATGTACTGAACGCACCCTAGACATAGATGGAAATAACGTGGTTATGTAGTGACGATTAATTAAGTACTTAATGATTGGGATAGTACCAACAAAAACTAGCTATGAGCTTGTGTATGATATATTGAATGTTTTTTTCCGAACTTCAAGGGCTATTGTGTCTCCAAGAAACCAATGCTCCCTGTTTATTGTTATATGTAATATTTTTTGCTATTGTTTCTATATAACTGACCAAATTGTTGTACTACTCTCAATATTACTATCAGATATGCGAGTCTGCCGTTTCATCGTTTCTTAGAAAAGCACGATGTTTTCCTCGGAAGGACGTGCTGCTGTTCAAGTTTGTTAAACGTTGTTTTAATAGTACTTGGAACCACAAATAAAATTCCTTTTTCCTCCAAGGGACCATCTTTTGGCACTTCGAGAAGCTTAAAACTCATCTGTGCTGCGAATGCGACAGTAAGTTCCGTTAGAAGCAATCATTTTCTATTTATATACTTCTGAAATTTTGGTGATGGGAGCGTCCCGTGTCCATCTGTATTGTTATCCAGAATCCTGTTTTGTCACAGGGTTTGAATCAGTTTTTACCATACAAATATCCTCAGTTCACCCGATCCACTCTGGCTCTAGAGGTTATTTTGACATTCTTGAAGGCTTCTACAGGATAGTTTTTTCTCTCAAGACTCGTCACATTCCACTCTGTGTGTTTAACAATTCAGATTAGAGACCAAAACATGCAGGAGAGGCAAAGGCGAAAGGTATAGTTAAAGGGTCACTCGGCTGTTCTTGTACACATTAAGCGTGGAGTTCAATTGAACCCTGTGTGTTTCCTGTGGCTGATGTGTCTGCAGGAAAAAACTAACGATAAGTAGACAGAGAAGTAACAGTCTTGCACCGGGGGAAGTCCTTGATGAAAAACAATCTTTATGGAGGATGTTTTTTCTCTACTAATTCAGAAAAAGAGCAGTTTGTGTTTTTTGGCTCTTTTTTGAGAACTCTCAGCTAAAGAAGCGTTTTTGTTTCACAACCTTCGGGCAGAAGCTGCTGTTGTGACACAAAATTTCTTGGAAGCAAACATTTTCAGTACCGTAGCACGGCGTGAAAAGTTCATTCCTGAGAGCTTAATGCTTGGCATGATGGATACGTAAATAAAAGCGAAAAGTAACAAACACACATAAAAAAAATATTAATAAAATAGGCTTAATCCCTTTATGAATACACTGAGGGTATGTTCTTATAAAAAGCATTTGTGAACTTTAACAGTTAGAACTTAGATGTGTGCGTTTGGTGACAGTTGTGAAGACGGTCTTAGAAATAAGGTGAGACCGTTGAAAATTGATGGAGCAAAACACTCTCGAAATCGGCCCATATTTTTCAGATCCAGCCTTTAATGGTTTGCCCCACAATCCCCCAACGGCCCTCTCTCCATCCCATAACCCATTTGACCAGGATTGGTTAAGTAAGATAAGAATTTCAGGTAACTAAACATTGAAAGGTCACCCATTAGAAAATTGATTATTCAACCCAGCTCGCAGACCTTTTCTCTTTTCCTCCTCTTTCCTATTTTTTAAATCACCACGGTTACCCATACTCAGATTAGACCCGGGCCCGAGTTCGGGACCCCTCATACATACGTGCCAGGAAGACCCCGGGCCAGAATTCTTTATTCTCGGTAGCATCGAGTAACATTTGGGGCTCGAAGTCATATAGGACTGTCCTCGCCAGTGGTTACTTATGGTAGCCAGTACGTAACAGATCCACATCGTTTTGATGTTGAGCTGCTTAGATCAATTACCACATATGTTTTGGATGTACATCCTCGGCTCTACACATAGCATTCAAAGATCCATAATAGCCTCCAGCGTTTTTTAATGGTTTAAAACATGAAGATAAGTTCAATAACACATTTCGCATGCATAATAGAATTAAAATGCGAACTAATATGAAACGCTGAACGACGACGCATAGATGCTCATAAGAGTTTAAAACATGCTTAAGCTGAGGATGGTTGTGAATTGTTTTCCTCCCCTATCTCTCCGTCCTTCTCTTGGCAGGTTGGGCTTAACCTGGAGTAAACATTTTCCAGCACAAAAGGCTTACAGTTGAATGATGGATGTTTGAGCACACCGGTAGGGTGAACCCATTGGGAGTATAACATGAGTGCAGAAATAAGCGATAGGGAGTGGGAGGAGCAGTTAATATTCAATATTTATATACAGGGACCATAGGCACGAGTGTCCCGCGTCGCGCTTGCGTCAGCTGCAAACATCCATGTCAACCATCCCTCCTATTTGACAAAGCAAGTTCTGGAGGCTTCTAGGCTGCATGATAACGGCTGTATCCTGTGTTCATGCCCCTAAGCTGTAAAAAACGAGACCAATAGAAAAGACGCGTAACATTTCAATGTTTCCAGCTGGCTTATTCTCTAAATACTGTGTGAGTGTTTGTGGTTAAGGTACAGCTCTTAGCACAGCACCGGGATGTGAACTTGTTTTGATCATTCATCGGGAGAGTCCTTAGTCAGGTGGGTAACCACATCACACACCACATCAACAACAACACACAAACCACACTACACACACACAGCTGCTTGGGGACTGCTTGAAATTTCTCGGTTATTCAACAGAAAGTGGAAGTATGACCATCCTCTCCGTGCAGTGATTGCACACAAATCAGAGCATCGAAATCAGCAGAGCTAATAGCATGACGCAGAGGAGGAGGAGGGTTGGACTCACTGGTTTATCGATTTACCTCGCTGAAAAACCGGCGCCAACCCTTGATGGTTTCATGTCAGGCGCAACGATCTTGTTGTGTTACATGACAACATTGTCATCCAGGATGCTCCGCATGCACAGCACTTCCAGCTACTTTACTATGACACACCACAGCACACACACACGCACACGCCACGATTCTCATCGACTGATGAGATGTTTGGAAGTCAGTTCTTCCTGCGACAGGACTTAAAGACATCTCTCCGCACTCAGCTCCCGCACACAAACAGACCAGGATGATAAGGCCTTGCGTTTGTTTTGCTTTCTTTTTCCTTTAAACCCCCCCCCCCTCCTCTGTTGGGGGGTGAGGAGGTGGGTGAGGAGAGAGACAGAAACATGTATATCTCACTGAGGGCCTGACACCTTTCCCCCAATCCTGACTCGTGCACTGTCCTTATCAGTCATTTTCAACCATAGAGGTGGGAATCAGACAGGTGGAGTTTTATTGTATCATTGTTTGTATTTTTTGCTGTCTTGTATTGTTTGCCCCATCTCAGGATGTGCATTGCAGACTAGTTCAGGCTATAAATTCTGTGGTATGTGCCATTGGTGGTCCATTTGGCAGACTCCGCCTGGCTCATTCTAAGGAAACGACAACACAACGATTCTTATATTTAGGTGAATATACAAAAATGAAATGATCCAACTGGAGGAAACAGATCAGAGTTGAGAAATATTTAAAGATGCTTTGGGTTGGAAGCTTGAAGATAGTTGATTGTTGAGTCCCAAAGCGTCTGTGTTTGCCGACCTGACAATGAGACTCGACAATCAACTATTCTCGTTTAGGCCCGGGGGATTCTTGCAGATGCCATTAGGAGCACTAAGAGGAGCCAGAGGAACCTGATTTTTCCACAGTTATCTATCTCATGTACTTCTGTCAGGATGTAGTAAAAGTTTATTTTGATAAACAATTACCTACTTAATTAACTCCTAACTTCTGCTTTGTATCGTACCAATCATCCTATCTAAATGAATGTTCTTTGCCACAATGTTTTGAAAACAACAAGCATAAATGCTACCATTATTATTACTAAATGATTAAATGAATTGAAAATGAATTGAAGATTGACTGCTGATTTATAAAAGGAACCTTCGTACAGCCCTAGTGACATGTACTCTGCTTACGTTTATTGTGTTGTTGCTATGTGACACCTGCCTGATACCAAATTCTTTTTCTGAGCGCTGAATAACAGAAACGTATCACTCTCATGGTCATTGTTATCTACTCATATCGTTCAGTGTAACCCTATGAACAGACGTGTTCATAACATCAGCATGAGGCTCCAACACTGCTAGAACCAGGCTGACATTGACCCCAACATAGCTTCTTACGTCAGCTACTATGTTTTTCTGCTGTTACATAACTTTATAACTGAGTTTGATGGCCTCTCCATATGCACTGTGTGTGTGTGTGTGTGTGTGTGTGTGTGTGAGTGAGTTGGTGAAAATGAGCACAGGAAGAGCGCTCTTACTCAAGGAGACACGTCCCCACTGGCTTTATTTTTGTAATCATAATACGTCAATATAATCGCAGTGCAAACACTTAGTATAAAATATTGTCTTTAACAAAATTTACATTCACATAAAACATCTCAATAAATACATCTTCAACAAAAGAACTTGACAAATATCGTATCATTCATAATATATCTCTTAAAAAGACTCTACAATGTACAATAATAGCTAGTAATACCTACATATAACAATTGAAACCCGTATCATACAGTATGAAAATATCCAATTTACAGGAAAAAATATTGTACAACTCCTTTCCATCAACTTTCCATCAACTGTTTAAAGCAAGTGTATAAAAATCCTCATTTTTAATCTCTTAGAAACTCAAAGTAAGCATTCGAGCTACTATATATACTTTAAAATCTATTTTAAATATGATAAAGAAGTACAACAACGTCATTTCAGTCAGGTTATGGTGTCCAAATAAATCTCTCCAAAATCAACACTTGCCGTCATTTTGAGTTACAAAACTGTTCAGGAAACAGCTCAAACAGTAAAAATACAGGCATTCAACAAGAGGAGAATCCACAATAACCGTAGCCACACATTCAGTTGTGCTACAGCTCAACAAGAAAAGTTTGATATGTTTATGAAAATAGGTTGGCACGTTTGAAAACCAGCTACCTGTTGACTACAGCAGGAGCGGGGAGGAGGAGGGACCCCCGGCCTGATGTCAAACCATCCTGAAAAAATGTCCTCAAAAAGGTCCGCACACCAAACTCATGAAGAAGACACGGGTCAAAAAAGCACCTTACATTCAAGAGGACCGCTACCTTTTAGCGCATGCACGAGGACTACATTAAAACAGAGTCACTGTGTGTCCGCTGCTCGGCCTGTATTAATGTTTCATCAAAGCATGCATGTAAGAGCCACAGGCTTGCAGGCAGTGCATGCTAAAACAGATTAGAGGAGAGTTAATGGCTGCGGTAAGCCGTACTGTGAGTAACATGCTATACCATAAAATAAATCATCTGGATTTGTATGAGGAAGCCAGACACAGAGGTTTGGGTGTCTCCTCATAAACAGCAGTTTTCTTCTCTTTACCAAAGCAGCTTTTAGTTCATAAAAATAGTAGAACAGAATATTTTAACAATAGAAAATATTTCTTAATAAACAAGCACGCAGAAAAAAGAAAAGGTTTTCTTTTTTTTCTTTTTAAATGAAGGAATCACACTCGCACAATACAGAAAATAATTTCTAAGTCATGCTTCAACTCCACAGAGATACAGACTGGTGTGGCTAGCTATGCACACTCTATTGGCTACATACACTATCAGGTCAAAATATAGGATCCAGCTGGCTACAGCATGCAAGGGTGAAGAGGCTGAGATAGAGAGACAAACCGCTTTATTGCTACACTTTGACGAGGAAGAATCTGGAAGTCAAGCATCACAGGGAAACAGACAGCAAACATGACTGGAATGCAGCAGTGGCATCATCATGCACTTAAAGACACAGAGCAGCTCGGCTCAGGGAATCAAGAGTTTAGCTCATGTGCTGTTAGAAGGTTAAAGTGTTGGGGGGGTTGTGGCGTAAGGGATCACCGACCCGGAAATGATTGAAGGCAATGCCCTGTCGCGTTTTGGCGAGTTTATACCTTTAACTGCCGTTTATAATTATACATTTGGCTTCATCTACTTTATAAACGTGTATCTCTTGGACTACAATGCCCCTGCTGATCAATTCATCTGAACTGGTGTCCAATAAATCAATAAAGGATCTAAAAGGCAACAAAACAAATGGCAAGAAACTCGTCGTGAGGAGCGGTCGCTAAGGCAACAGCACTGATTTGGTTTCATACTGAGAGACAAGGGTCAGCTAACGTTGTTAAAGGAATTCTTTCGCGTGTGGTCGTTGCGATAAGGTGGCGTGCTACACTATCAATTGTGCATTGTTTTTATTTCTATTTTTAAAAGTCGTGGACACAGTTTTGGGAGTCGACTCTGAGAATCGCGGAGACACCCTTTGCCTTTGATTGAACACAGAGCAGAACGTGGCTAAAGCAATCCTGTATCCTGTTCATGACACCGAACAGGACTCGAGTGTGGAGGGAGAGTGCGAAGGTCCGAGGCCGCCCCGGACTCCCGTGATCAATCCTAAACGCAGTCCAGGCCCCGAGTCCAGGCCTCCCCATTGGACGATCAGTGCCTCAGCCTCTCTGCGTCCCACAGACAGTAGAAGAAGAGTGGAGAACGGCTCTGTTTCTTCCTCTTTTAATAAACTCTTTGCTACCACTATCTCACCACCATCCGTGCTATTTCCCCACCTCCACTCACATTTTCTCGTTTTCCACGGTCACCATGGAGACAGCATCCGTCACACCATTGCCGTGGGGGCCGAGGGCAAGTACCTGGTGGTGCTGGTGGAGGTGTTGGGTTTGACCATGCTCGGGCTCGGGGTCCTGATGGTGGCGTAGGTGGTGACCGTGGGGGCGGGGCTGAGCCTGGTGCACACGCTGCCGTGGGTGAATGCGCTTGGCCGACGCTCGCCGTTGCCCGGCTGCTGCTGGATTTGTTTTGACGACCTGCTGCCCTCCCTGCGTCCTTCCAGGAAGTACGTGAGCATCTGACCTTTGCCCTTCACGCTGACCTGTCCGCGGCAGACGAAGGTGTAGTGGTCTGTGATGATACGGTGAACGTCCTCTGTCACCTGGAGGAAGAAACACACAAGGATGAGGTTTCTCAGTGTTTATCACATTGAGGTAATTCTCCACCAGAGTAGCTTTGCATGATTCCATCTTTAAAAACATCCTTATTTATCTTATACTGGCCTTTAAATTAGCTGGTCAGGCAAACAACTTTTTTAGTTTGAAGTTTAGTTGTTCAAACTCAGATCCAGTAACTGCACACTATGCCACTGGTGGCTGTGTTGGAAAGCAGCATGCATGACCCTTTCACAAGATGTGATGAGATCATTTTACTTTCCATTTATGGCTTTTTTTAAACTAAAACTAAAACTAATCAAAACCACAAACGGTTGTGCATTCATGTTTGCTAATTGTCTTTTTATTCAAATACTGGTATGTGCACCTTCAATATATATGTTTATTTTTTCTATGCTCTTTAATGTCATGTGTAACAGTATTTTCTGGCTGTTTATTTTGTGTTGCATTTATTGATAAAATGCTGCTTTCATGCTGCCTTTGGTCTGTCTAGTCTGATTTTATCAGATTAAGTAAAGTGACAGACCAACGTCTGCATACCTGTATCTTTCCTTGTACTCCAGTGCTGTCCATCCGGCTGGCTACGTTCACCGTGTTTCCCCAGATGTCATACTGAGGTCTTCTGGCTCCGATCACTCCTGCCACCACTGGTCCCACATTGATACCTGGAATGAACAGAACCAGACAGCTGAAACACACCCACAGAGGGTTGAACTGATTTCTTTTTACTTGTATTAGATGTTCCAATGACCCAAACAGTTGTTTTATTTCTTGCTGTGAGAAGTCATTGATCACCTCCAGAGTGAGGTGATCAATGACTTCTCTAAGTCTCTTGCGCCAGGTCCAAGTCCAATCTCAAGCCCTGTCAGACCAGAGTTGGGTCTTGTGTCCTTCAGGGCAGCTTCTAATCAAGTCACAAACCTTCTGTCCCTGCATGCAGCCGGTTAAGTGACATCAGTTCTGTGTTTATATAACCTTTTCATACACAGGCCTGACGATAACACACTCTAAAGTGTGTTTCTATCACTTTCACAGTCAGGTCAAAGCTTGACACTTGAATGTTTTTGCTTTCAAGTTTCATGTGAATTCTTTACAGAATCCAAATCCATTTCTGTGACTTGAGTCTCGAGTTTTTAATAACCAAAATAAACACATCCAGTTCAGCTCAGATCTTTTTTGCCCCTCGAGGGGAAATTTGATTTACAAAAGAGGGCAAAAACAGAAATACAACATACAAGTGGACATGGGACTTCAATCACCGCAGTTACAGAAAACAGCATCTGTAAATCTAAGGGTGGTTTGGTAAATCTAAGGGTGGTTTGATCCCTTAAATCTGTTCGTTTAAGGGATCAAACCACTGGAATGGCAGCCGTGCAGCTGAGCAGCGCAGTCGAGGTTCAGTGCAAATTAAGCACATTTATTGCCCTCAGAATAAGGAAATTTAAACCTGTTGCTTTTTACCTCAAGGGGCTTGAACAAATTCCTTGGAGTGAGTGGTCAGAGCGGGCTAAGATCCGCAACAGAGAGCTGCTGTGTGAACTAAATGATTTTTGTTTTTGAACTGTGAGCTTCCCATAGCAAGAAATACAACAAAAACTTAAGATGAACTTTCTAAAATAAAGCCACCAGTGCGTTATCCACATTAAACATGTTCATTCTGTGCAGAGTTAGGTGTCTGCAGGCTCTTTTTTGCAGATATAGTCATAGTTCAAGTTCTTGCACCGTTTTCAGGTGCTTGAAGGTTGGGTGGGAGGTTTTCCATGATTTTATTCCCATGTTTTAACACAGAAGTTCTTGTTTTCTCATTAAAAACAGAAACCTAACATACCGTATATAAACAGCTAGGTGTTGTGCTTATTCTAGACCACAGAATTTGTGTTAATTCAAAGCCTTGCATGAGGAGTTTAGCGAATGCAATTTTCCGTGACAGCTACATATGTTTAACTTGACGGTCATCCTTGGAAAGTGTAAGGGCAGGAACTCGGCACTTCACGGGTGAACTACAACCAATCGGATCAACGAACCAGTGAACCTGTTGAGAAGAGCACAAAACTTCTTTCCAGGGAGAAAAAAGCTAGCAGCATCTTCGCTAACCTCTACTGTCGGGGCAGAATCACAGGGAGCTCTTTAAAAGCTGCCCCTGTACTCTCATATGGGGGAGATATTTGTGTCATGATTTCTAAGGCAAATACATCATGAATTAGCTAATTACCTTTCCATTAATGTTGAGTAATTTGCTAATCTTTTCTCTTCACTGTTCTCTGTTTGCATGTTAAAGCAAAATACCTTTTTTTTATTGAGAAATTACAAATATGTGTTGTGTAAAATCTCTGTAAAACAGTCTCTGTTTTTTTCCATTGTAAATTCCATTGTACACACTTGAATCATTCTTATTGTATGTGTTTGTTACTTCTGCCTGCTTTTTTAATATATTTTATTTCATTTTCAGTATAGCTTTTACTAAATACCATCTTACCTGTAAAATCAATTTTTATCCTTGTATTCTATTTATAAAATCTACCTTATTTAATTTTTAATCCATTCTGTCTTATTATCGTCATCTGTGATGCACTTTAAACTGCACTCAACTGTATGAAAGGTGCTATACAAATACAGTTTGATTGATTGATTGATTGATTGAAAAGTGACTGTGATTGCACACTGATGCAGGTTTTAATATTCAACACAAAACATCTATCTGTATGCCTGCATAGCTGCTGCTCTCATTCTATGCATGTCTTTAGGAGTGCAAAATAAATAAAATAATGTCAACCAATTACACCACAATGCAAATCAGAGGTATTGCTTCCTCTTTACCACCCCAGGTCTGGAGGTTTAAGAGGCTGGATGGCAATACGGCACATGTAGACCAAGCAAATCTGGGACGAACTTTGTTTTTCTGCACTTTCTGGAAATTCAGCATTACGCAGTTTACCAAAAGTTTTGCTTCTGCAAAGAGGGTTCAGCCAAGCACACAAACATATGGAGCCCCACAGTCTGCAGACAGGATGGCACTGTATACACCAGGCTACACTGGGATTAAACAAGGGCTCCTGTTGCAGGCTCCCCACAGGATACCCAACACAATGGAACCCAGAACTTCAGGTCTCGCTGTGACGAGCTTCCTAGAGGGAACGCTCTCTCTGTGATGCATTTCCCTCCAAACTCACCGGCACTGAGAAGAGATGTAGATGGTGTCCAGTGCAATAGGTCATACGCTCCGACACCAGTGTTTATATAGACCTAGGTGTGTGTGTGTGTAATTTTACTCACCTACTCTCAGAACAAAGTCATTGTAAGACTGGTAGTTGATGGCATCCAGGACGTCAAACATCTCGATGGCGAAGTCTGACACTGTGCATAAATGTGAGGTGATGGACTTCTTCGCCTGTGAGTCAGAAAAACACAGAAATACCAATAAAGGACAGATTTATGCACAACAAGCACGCTTACATGCAATTTAGGAAGAGATATTACCCTCCGGTTCTTTCCCTGATGTGATTATGCACATTATTATCTACGAGCGCCACAGAAGTCAATCCACCTCTGTTGACGGACTGTTAAAGTTTTGCAGAAGTTGCAGAAAGGGCTCTTTTGTTTGTCAGCTTTGGAGGATTTAAAGAAACTTTATGAATGCAAAATACGCTGACGCCACAGAGGCCGGTAATCCCTCACAGAGGATTTGTGGATTGAAACGTGACAGCGTTCTAAATATCAAAACCAAGAAAAGAACTACCTTGAAATGCTCTCAAAAATGCAGTGTACTTTCTGAACAAAAACATGCTAATACCCTGAAAACACACACAAAACTCATACGGATCTAAATATAGCTACTGCATGTGTACCTTGGATGCAGTTGTAGGAACCAGCCCTACTGCAGCCATGTATGTACTGCCAATAGTCTTGATTTTTTCAATATCCTTGTAGCACTCTTTGTCCATCAACTGGAAGGAGAGAAAAAAAGAAGAAAAAAGGGATAAAAACAGGAGGAAAGCATTACAACTATTACAAATTTCAAATCAAATTGGAGTAAATTGTCAGTTTAAGTTTATATAGGTATATAGGTATTATAGGTTGTGCTGGCAAACAAATCCAAATGCAATTTAAAATGGACTATTTTTGCATGGTTGAGTAAATTAATGCTTTATGCTGATTATAGATTCAAGCAGGCCAAAAGTCATCTGTAAGTAATTCCTTATTTTGAAGAACTTTCCCAACCGCAACCATTGCTTATTATATTGCATCAATAAACACAGTATTTTTTAAACCCTCAGTCACGGCCACAATGTCATCTTTGAAAATTACATTATGGAGGTTATACTGCAACAGAGCTACCCTCCAAAGTCTCCGAGCAGGCAGACACGAAACCTGCAGGATGGATGTAAAAGCTGCAGATATTCAGGACGGAACAAAAACGTTTTGCTCGCCTCGTCAAAGTCAGCGATGATCTCATTGAGCAGCCTGAGACACTCGACGCCCATGTTGTTCCCGTCCAGCTCGATGTAGAAGTCGTTGAAGTTGGCGATGGAGGCGAACAACACTCCAACCTGAGCGTAGGACTGGTAGTACAGGTCCTGGAGAGGAGACACGTTACAGTGTGGCCTGATCAAGCTGTACTATACTGAAAACACCGGGCTTTCAACAAACTGTGGGCAGGAGGAATCACAAGGTATTAAAGGGTCAGTTCACAAACATTGCAATTGGGAACAGTATAATAATTTAACGATGTGTATTTTGATACAGAAATAGATTCCACATAGGGCGCACAGTAGTTGCTACAGCTGCTGCTTCACATTCAAGATTCAAGAGAGCTGCATTATCATGTTGTCTCCAACAGCAAAACTACAGTTGTATTTCGAATGAGGAAAATAAGGATATAAAACAACCAGTGCTGATTCCAATTTAGACCCAAATCTCAGGAATGAATATATGTGTATAAAGGGCAAACAAAGCAGCATGCTTGCTGGTCGCCACTGTAGCTCTCAATGCAATAAAAACATATTTTCAATCATTGTGTTGAAGCAGTGAAACTTTGAATTCCAGGCAGAAGAGTCCCACTGCGCTGTGTTATGAATACAGTGTATGGGTGAACTTTAGCCCAGAGGAAAGAGAGGAAGCCTTTCTATACACTGCAGCTCCGAGGGGTCACCAATGTGCCGGAAACATACTTCCTGACTTCCTGCCCCCAGTGTTTACTAGTCTCAGCCTCAGACGATCCCTGCACCGTCTGATGCATAGCCTGCTGATTGTTAAAGGATAAGACCGGCTTTACTTTAGCTTTTTATTATTATTAACAAATCCCTTGACAAGACCAAAACCAACACTGAATTGAACTTACTAACCAGTGCAGTCTGTGCGGCTGTGTGCCTCTGTGCCATCGCGCTCCATTGTCTTCTATTAAAAATAAACCACACTGGTGCATCTGGGTCATATTCCTTCATATCATGTGCAATGTATTTTATTCCTCTCAGCTCATCAAACCAGCAAAAGAAGTGGAGCCATGACTGCCGAGCATGCTCAGTGACGTCTGCTCGGGGTAGAAAATGCAGAGCTACAATGGCCGTGTTTTTATTAGTTTTTTAAAAAATAATAATGAACTTATATGACACAGAGACATAAGCTTTATGTGGCTTTACTTGTATCTCTTTAAGGTAATGCCAGGCAATATATTAGATGAACCGCTATACTGGTTTTAATTAGCTGTAACTAAACAGTTTCTTGTGTTATAGAACATATCCCATTAAATACAAATGTTTTATGTCAGTTTATAGTTCAGTAAAACTACATGTTTTGTTTTGAAAAGGAATCAATGCTAAAGTAATTTTTACGTTGAAGTTTGCACAATAAAAAACATTTTGATTCATTCATATATTGTATCATATTGCAAGGCCAAGATGACCTATATTTACTTCTGTATTTAACTTTTTACTTTTACTCACTACATTTTTACACAAATATCTGCTTTCTCCTCCTCACATTTTAAAAACAGACTTGTTACTTTAGTCTTAATGCATTTGAGGGGAATTATCGTTTTTGTTGTTGCAACATTGCACGCGATGCAAAAATCAATACCGGTGCATATCACACATGACAGACATAACCAGATGACACAGACGAGAGAGGGAGACCTGACCCTATTCGGAGTTTCAGTTAGCTTTGCACAGCCGGTAGAAATGTCCTTCAGAGAAACCGAGAGACTTTTTCACTTTTACTTGAGTAACTTTATTTAATACTTCTTCAAGTCTCCCCCTTCTTCTATTTGAGTAAATAATGTGTGTACTTGTGCCGCCTCTGGTCGACATGGGGAGTATTAGAGTACAGTTGTATAATGTGTTCTGTGGCTCTGGTCATCTGCGTTAATTCTTTACATTTTTAACAGAAGTAAGTAACAAACTGGGGGACATTGGAGTTTAAAAGACCAGGAAGAAAATAATATACGTTGTCAAGGTGCATTGTGGGATATGAAGGATCCTGCATTTTTCGAGCTTGACCCACTTTAGTGACCTAAAGTTTGAATATATCGGCTGTTGCGGCGTTCGTTTTGACCACCCTTCTAAAAGTGAAATACTAAACTGCTTTAGATCTGGTTTTTGTCTGTTGCGATCAATCAAAGCTCCCCTACCTCACTGTGGTCAATGTTCTTGCAGCTCTCGAGCTCATTATGCTACAATTTAGCCCAGATTTTGTTTTAATATGCTAAACAGGCTAAATTCTGGCTTGCAACATCAAAGCTGTATCCTAATTGTGGTTCTCTTCTATTTACACAAAATATTTTGTACTGTACAAAGTGTTATAATTACACAACCACCATCCAAATGAACAGGACCCTTCAGTTGATAACACTTCCTGCTTTTGTATCTATTTTGCAATGCTAAAAGTATATTTTAGAATATATACAACAATATAGGAAGAAACTGAAGGGTGCTGTTTGTAATAAAACCAAAAATATCTTAGTTTTTAACCTTAATATGTAATTTTCCTTTCACTTTGTTGCCTTTAATTTGTCCCTTGACAGGATTTATGGCACAGTTTTCACTTGTTATCAGCACACACTTAATGTTTCCGTCCACACTCGTAACTTTTACAAATTAAATTTGGATACTAACGTTGCACCTACAAACATTTCCATATGTAGTCTGAAGAATCTGGACCCAGCTTTAGTGTTTACAAACCGAGCCTGTCCTCCTGAGGGGCTATGAATTTCCTGAAAGGTTGTATGTTTTCATCACTTCCTGAGAAAGAGGGGGGGTGAGGAAGGAACAGAGATCAGTGGAGGGGATGTTCATCAATCAGTGGATACAGACACACAGGGCTGTCAGCTCACACTTCTACTTTAACACTACAACACATGGTTGGGGAAGCAGTGCCATTGTCCCAAACAGCTGGGATATTTTCCCACATTAAGACCCCAACACTTCCAGGGCATGTAGGAAATTGTATTGCAAGTTTTTTGGGGGGTTTTTTGCATATGAAAACAAAAATGAAGTAAGCGATCTACGATCCAAGACTGATTTACTGATTCATGGGTCAAAAGAAATCTTGATGCCTCGGTCAAACTGGGCTACATTTGGTTGAAAAGTGACAGTGTAGTTTTTTGACATCTGGGGCCTATACATTCACAGCAGCACAGGCTGACAGTGTAACCTGAAAAGGTGTATGGGTGGTACCTGCAGCAGCCATCTCAGCGACTGATGACATGCATTTATAACTGTTTACAGAACTTTATCGACCCAGAGATCCGAACGAAACAATTGTTTGTTTTAATTTACTGCAGCTGCTGATTGCAAAGTCCCATTCTGTAAAAGATCTTTTGCTCAGAAAGCCAGATCGCTTGAATTCTGCTGCTAACTTCATCACTTTTAAGAGCCACATCATCATTCCAGCAACAAACCTGGGATCATGTATAGTTCTTAAATGTCTTTAATTGTGTGTTTAATGTATCTTTTGTATTCTGTTTAACATCTTTTCATCGTGTTTTAACTTCTTATTTTCATAAAAGCCCTTCTAAAGATGGGTGTAGCCATAAACACTATAAAACTAGCATCGGATTGCTGTTTTCAGACTGTCTATGTTAACTGCATCTGTCTCTATCAAATAAACCACAAAGAAACAAATAATAAATGACAGAAACACTTATTCATCTTAAAATACAGAAACGTGTCCACTCGGCCGTCTTGGGATCTCATTTCATGATAGTTATTCAACCAAATCCAGATGTGTGTGCATGAAAATAACAAGTCTGAATAACAATATCTGTTACTGATTATGCTTAATATATTTTATGAATGCAGCAGGAGATGGATTATATGATTCAGCAGGACTGTGTTGTAAATGGAGTGGGAACTTTACTAACGTTATCAGCGACAAATCATTAACAGAGGTTTTCTCACGAGGCTTTTCATATAGAGCAGGTCTAGACTAGACTCCTTATAGAATGATTTACAGAGGCCCAAAAAGTCCCACCATGAGAAAGCACTTGGTGACAGCGGCAAGGAAAAACTTTCTTTTAAGAGGCAGAAACCTCGAGCAGAACCCAACTGTAGGTCGGCGGCCGTCCAGTATGTAATTAGTAGTCAATCTAGTAACTCACTTTCCCGATCCAGCAAGTGGTAAAAAAAGAATAAAACACAGAGTTTTTTCCAGAGCTGATGATGGAAGTAGGAGTAAGCTATCTCCCTTCCTTTTCCTCTCTGTTGAGAGTTTCACACGCTCAGTGCCGACCTGGCACTCGTGAGAAAATGGTAAACAGGTAAAGGGAAGTTTACCAGCATTTCAATTTTCCTGGAAACAGAAGTTTAGTAGTTTAGATATTGCACAGTTTTCCCCATGTTTGAGAGCAAGGTGGATAAAACAGGGTTGTTTTTCTAGGGGGGGGGGGCGTCTAGTTCTCCTTTGCCATAACAAGAAACCGACGGCATCTCGCTTGCGTGAAAGCTAAGAGGGTCTTTGTTGTTATTTGAAAAGCGCTAATAAATAAAACAATTTGGATATGGGCAAGTACAAATTTACTTTGGAGAAGTAGATTTCTGACCTACTTGACGTAACGTTGGACGCTGATTGTCAAGTCATCCTTTATTGATCCACATATCCTAAGTACTGGGAGCAGTGGGCAGCCACCGTCCTTGGTCAGGAGCGCTGACTGTAGAAATTAACCTAACATACATGTTTCTGATGGTAGGGGAAAACCCGAGGAAACCCACACAAAAACAGCGAGAACATGGAAACTCCACACAGAAAGGCCCTGTCCCAGTTGGGATCCAAACCGAGGACCTTCTTTCTGTGGCGACAGTGCTAACCACTGAGCCACATTGCGTGTTTGCCATGATATTTCTCTGTCATCAGTATTGAATTTTAAATTACGACCAGTTTAAGGCTGTAAAACTTGAGGTCCTAAAGTACATATAACTGTTGAAACTACAGAGGTAAACTGAATGTTTCAGTGTGTTGTTTGGGCTTGCTTCAAACTGATACATACGCTGTTAAAACAATGGTTTTATGGGTCTTAAGATACATTTAGTGAGTCTGCTATTCAAAATTAGGTTTATTTTTCAAAATGTTTGTTTTTCTTGTGTGATACTGTTTATTTTTTTATCTCTCCAGGTTTATAAAAATGTAATAAAAAATAAGTCAGGAGACATGAACCATTGACATCTGACATCTAAAGAATATTCTCTTTTTAGTCAAATCTGGCTCAGTTTTAACTCAGACGTCTCGGTGCCTTTTGACTTCCAAATCCCTAAACCAGCACCTCCTGGGAGTATCAGAAAACACTGGGAGGTTTTGAGTCTTTTGCCTGGTTTTCGGGGCGTTAACTCTCTTTCCAACGGGGAGTTGAACGAGCCTGAACACGTCTGTGGATGCTCACCATGTTCCTGGGATTTGACATGAGGAAGTGTTGAGCCACATGAGCTGGCAACAGGTTGAACAGGATCCTCTTGTTGTCCAGCTTCACCTTCTCCATGTCGTCTCTCTCCTCCTCCGCCTGCAATCACACAACGCACGAGTGGAGGAGGAGAGGTGGATTCAAAGTGAAACTGATGCTCCATTGTCTCAGTACAATGGAGCTTTAGTGTGGCACAAAGCTCAAAGGCAGATGTAATTGCTTATCCTTATCACTAGAGGGAGATAATGATTTGCAAACAACACAAACACTCACTGTCATTCTTAAAATAGAAACACTTTCATGATCCACTGAGACTGAATGCAAACAGACAAACATGCAATACAATCACCTGCTGAAAAACACTTGCATTAGATCAAAACCATTTCTACCTAAAACGGAGAATATTTCCACATGTTTTCATCAGAAATCAACGTGCTTCAAGAATTTCTTTTTTTCTTTTTTTTGTGAATAACATTTAGTTTTCTTCAATAATTACAATGAAACCAGGTGAATATACAACTGGAAACAAGAATGAATGAATGCATTAAAAAAGAGAGAGAAAAGAACCACAAGTTGCACAATTTAACATCAGCTCTTAAATATTTCTCTCCCCAGTGAGGAGCATCTGTGAGTACTAGTTCACATATAACATTAATAATAATCTGCATCATCTGTATACTCCTGCCTGAACATACATACAGGTCTATGTCATGCTGAATAGTCCAGGGGTGCACCAAACTTTAGTTTAGTAGTACATGAAAGGTGCACATTGGATCACGGACCCCCAATTTGAGAGGATCTTATATGTGAAGCTGAAACCATATTATCATCGCTATCTTGTTGCTGCTGTTTACATTCTCCGAGACACAAATTTAAAAAATGCACTGCAGGATTAAATGGTTGTATACGTATATGTACATATGTATATATGTGTGTGTATATATACGTATTCTTCTTCCTGATGCTTGGCCACTGTTCTATTAGCTCTGGTTGTTGTTTAAACTGCATGAAAATAACAACTTCATTTAGTTTTCTTCACAGAAATGACCAAAATGCTGAGATATATTACCTTGTGACCCTTTGAAGCTTTGGCGACCCTCAGTTTGGGAACCACTACGCTATTCATTACTTTACGATAAAAAGCTTTGTGCTGGATGAACCAATAAAAGGCAGATGCTTGCATGAGCAGTAACAGGTGCTGCATGTACAGACAGACGTACCTGAGTAGCCCACAGATAGTCGAGCCGCAGCTTCAGGTCCAGCTGCCTCGAATGCAGAGCCAGAGCTCCAGAAAACAGCAAGACCGCCAGCACAGGATCATACCCCCGAGTGTGGAGAAACCCTCCTCTGAAAGATACACACAAACAAAACAGGGTTGCTTTTTATATTTTATTAACTTTGTTTTAACAGCAAATATAAAAATACACTAAAAGGGAAATAAAAAACAGGAGAAACACAAAGTAAACCACGCTGGACCACAAGCACACATCTTCTCCATATAAAACGACACATTACACGCAGCTCAGTCTCACCCCACAGCTTGGCGATAGCCGCTGGTCTCCATGACGACCGTGTAGGTGACAGAGAGGAGGAGGAGCAGGAAGATCTTGGGGAGCGAGGAGACGCGGAGGTAGGGGACCAGAGTGAGGGTGCCGGCCACGCAGGACAGCAGGCCGTACGCCATGTTGGGACAGGCTCTGTCCGACGCTGTGCTGTTGGCGTCCAGGGGGACGTCCTCCAGTGCGTCGCTGGAGTTTGCCCCAACTCTCCCCCAAGGAACACATCCCACCTGGAGGAAGGGATGACACAGAGTGGTTACATAACGCTGTAAACAACCAACATATGTAAGCTTTTATCAGTCAGGACACTATTTATAATGACGCCATAAACACAAGATATAAAGGAGTGTATGTTTTGCTGGAAAGGTGGATTTAAAGTGTAACTAAACATTTACATTCTGTTAGCTCCCTCCCTTCCAGTCAGAGCTAACAGAGCTAACCAGCCATGAGCAGCTGCCGTCAGACTCACTGGAGCTTTTACAGTCACATTTACAGCCATTTGTAAAAGTTTCTGTATGCTACCTGTGTTGTAACGTAGCAGGCCACAGTCTGCAGAGTTGAAATATAAGTAGGGGGTTGGTTGGTGACGACAGCTGCCACCACATACATCACCTGCCTCCAGATCAGCCAACCAGAGGGTGGTCGCTATGTATTTTTATAGCAAAATATGAGGAATTCAAATACTAAAAAATGCACTAAAATGTCCAGATTTGGACATGAATCAGTCAACAACACTAGTAAATACCCATTTTGGGGGTTTAGTTACTCTTTAAAGCCACACTGGGAGGGCTTAGTGCTGAAACAGCAAGTTGAGCAATTGATTTAGTCTTTTCAATCAATGAAATCAGTATTTGATGACTGAATTATGGAGCCATTATTGCAGCAAAACTATTTATAAATGTGAGAGTTGTGTAACTGTATCTCAATCTGTGTGTCTGCGTAATCATGGCTGTATACAGTCTTATTTAAAGCTGTCTGACTGTTACCGTCACAAAGCAATAAGTTAAGACATCTCTTTTGGGTCTGTTTCCGCTAGTTCATCTTGATTAACAAAACAAAGAAAACACACACACAATAATTAGATGAACAAATGCTGTAGTTAGCAGGGTATTCCCTTCACTACATCCCTGTTGCTACACCTTTGTTTTACTGTGTTTTTACACTTACAGTAGTCACACACCCACGCACAGGCGCACACATCGGAGCCTGACCGAGTTCTGGGGCCGATGCTGACACCAACCTATTTGCGTTAAAAATATTTTAATGGGTATTTTACTTGAACAATAAGTGTTTTATTCTTCTGGGACCCTGCAGCACCATCTGCTCGGCTGTGATGTTTTATTCTGCCAACTCATGTACTGCAGAGACCCGCTAACAGTGAAGTCTGTTGGATAAACATTGAAATGATGACACTGTTTTTTTCAGCATGTACTATTTTGTTTTATTATCATTATTCTTATACAGGCCTTTAAGCCATTGTATGATTATATAAATACTTTAATCCCCACTATTTAGCATTTATAAGCATTTTTTTTGTACCAAACTACACAATGACTTTGTATGGAATTGTGCTTGACAAATAATCTTGAATTTATTTATTATATGTATATATAAAACCAGTGGTTGTGATTTTAAACCCACACTTACCACACAGGCCTGGGTGACAGAGTAGGTGAGAAGAACGAGGAAGACGCACAGCACTGTTCGGATCTGGATGGTGAGGCAGCCCGGTTGGCACTTAAACCGGAGAAAAAAAATAGAATGAGTCAGTAAATTAAGCACCTGTTTATCTACCTCAATAGCATTTTGGACACATCATTAGGCAGGAGTGCATTTTGTGCCGTGGCTCATTATGCGCGGGCCTATTAGAGGAGACGCTTTAAAGGATATGATGACAGCTCAATGTAGCGTGATGCCACAGTGTCATATAGGAGGGTGTGAACGTGATGTCAAAGCGAACCGGAGTGACCGGGGTCACTACAACCTGTCTGAGTACGTAACAGTCAGCATCTGCAGTCATTTACAGAGAAAGAAGTTACATCCAGAAACTGTGAAAGGTTTATTTATTTTACATTAAGGACACTTCGGTACGACCTTCATCAGATAAAATTTGTAAAAGCAAACAGCACCAATAGATACAACATCAGGCAGTTTTTACCGTCTGCTGAAGCCTAAAGAGAAGATGATGGTGAAGCAACACTTTCTACTTACTTTTGATTAATTGAGTTTATTTATAGATTATGAGACACAGGGGTTAAAAAGTTATTGTTCTTTTGAGTTTACAATATTTTTCCACATAAAGTCCTTGTGAATTTGATGTGACTAGGCATCTGAATGCTTTCTGGCTTTGTTTACTGTAATGTAATGTTGAGAGTTAGCCAATTAAAGATCCAGTGTGTAACATTTAGGAGGATCTGTTGGCAGAAATTGAATATAATATTATAGTATGTTTTCATTAGTGTGTAATCCCTGAAAATAAAAATTGTTAGAATGAGTTTTTATCTACAGAGCGAGTCCCAGTGATGTATTACAGGGAGAACTGGATACAGCATTGGAGGCGCATGAAGTCAAAAAGGTTAAATTTCCTGGTATAAAACAACCTGACACTTCCACATAGAGCGGGCGCACTAGAGACTTCGCAGGCTGAGCCGCTAACTTCTGGTTTAGCCCTCCGCTATCTTGAATGGAGATAAATTGATCTTCTAGACTTTCCAAATGTTATCGGACCAAATGCATCAAATTATGATATGAAAACCATGTGTCCACCATGTTGAACCGCCATGTTTCTACAGTAGCCCAGAACGTACAAAACAAACACTGGCTCTACATAGGGCCCTTTGTGTTTTTTGTGAGTTTAACGGCCACCACAGTTTCTTCTACATGCTTGTAGCATATATAATAAATCCTGCACACTGGTGCTTTCATTGATTTGTCAAGTTACATAAAACCAATGGGCCACAATGTTTGATAATCAGTTAACTTAAAGTCATTTATCAAGCAAAAATAACAAATATTCACTGGTTCCAGCTGCTTAAATGTGAGGATT
>NW_023339674.1:2305297-2337752 GCF_004916995.1 Morone saxatilis
GGTACATTAATCAATAAAGAAAATTAACATTAGTTGCAGCCCTAGGGTAATGATGTCTTACTGCAATACTCATTTATGTGCAAGGAAACATGTCAACGTCCACCATTCATGCATTGACTGTCCACTACATCATGCAAATCATTGTAGAGTCCCATTTGTTTTCAAAATATTAATTTGTTTTCTTTCCAGGATTACAGCTCTAATCATTCAGAGCAGCCACCTGATGCTCTGTTTTACCACTCAGCTGTGTCAAAGAGGGGTGTATCATGTGAAAAAGTAGCATCACTGCATACCCTCTATGCAGAGGAGTCAGGTTTCTGAGCCCAATCCTGTAGGAGGAGGTCTGGGAGTCCTACCTGAACACTGGTGAGATGCAGGTACATGACACAGGCCACGTGGAAACACACACACAGCACCAGCAGCAGCAGCACCAGCATCCCCCTGAGAGGAGAGCGGAGAGATCTGAGTGAGAAGGGCTTCCCCAGTTTTCCACTGACTGCAGTGAAAACACCTTCCTCTCTAATTGTCTCACTACACCCTAGCAAGATCCATCCAATTACGTAACACGAATGGACAAGCTGCAAATGTGGAAGAGTGTGTGTGTGTGTACATACTGTGGGATCATTAGCAAATAGATAAGGCCAAAGAGAGCAGCGAGGATCAGGGAGAGAACCACCGCACTGATGAAATGGTCGTCATACACCTGGTGATACTAAGAAAGGACAAAGCAGAGAGAAAATGTCAACATAGGAGGCATTCATCTATCCTTCCAGATCTTTATCTGAGCTTAGGAGCAGGTAAGAGATGCTCACCCTGCTTTCACACCAGACGCACAGGTGTGACATTGTGTAAGACCATTATTTTGAGTGTAGGTGCTGGTTGAGCTCTCTTAAGCATTTGCATTAAGACTTGAACAGTCTGGCTGCAGTAAATATGCATGGAAAACAGTTGCAAGGTTGTGATGTGACAGCAAGGCCTGGTATTGTCTACACCTTGAAACTCTGTGTGTAACATCGTGGCAAAATGTGGTCCTGGACCAACCTAGTGTAGTGAGAACTACCAGAGAAGTGGTTTTAAGCACTTTGCCAGGTGTTCAGATGTATGTCTGCTCGTCTGTGGGCAGATTCTGTCAATGCTATAGCGTCGCACTGTGCAAGACGCACGTTGACAGGCGTCACAGCTGGTGTGATACTTTCTTTTATATTTGCACGAATTTTGGTGAATAACATTTCAGTGTGTTTTCCATTTCGAACACAATTACTATCAGCAGTCAGATCAAATAATCATCTTCTTTGACACTCAGCTCCACAAACATCGTGGTGGAGATTTTGGAGGTATGCACGTCAGCTCCTCTGCAAAACGCTGTGATACATGTGATGTTACCCATACCACCGTTCTCTGTGTGTAGACCTACAGAGACATTTTCATTAATCTAAGGAGAACCATAATAGCAACCTTAGCTACAGAAGCTACTACCTTGGTTTTGTACCACTGAATTGAACTACCAAATATGCTGACTGTTTCACTGCAGGGAAAATGGAAAGATAGTCCATAACATCTTTATTGTCTCCCTAAAGCAACCAACTATGCAAGCCTGTGTGTTTGTAAAAGACCGAACTTGTTGGGATACAGAATCCTTCCAGAATGTCCTGGGTTTGGGTGTCCTTACAGTTTGACATGTCCAGAATACCTCCAAAGATGCCCGATAAACCTGAACTGGCACCCTCAGCTGTGTAGAAGCAGCAGTTCACTCTGACCATCTCCTTATCCCTTACCATTCCCCCTAAAACCCCTCAGCTTAGATATTCCACAAAGTAAGTTAATTTCACCTGCTTGCATCCATGATGTCAAATATCATGAAACACAGATGAAAAAGCTTCAAGTTCAGCCTCAGCCTCAAGCATAACCCACCCGAGGGACCAAATTCCACCTGCTGTTCTCACACTTCATCTTAGCCTTGTGAACAAAACCGAGAGATACTTAACTCTTTCGCTTGGGGCAATGACTCACTTAAGTAGCTAACCAAAGGGATAGAAGGATGGGAACCCTCCAATCCTGAATCAACTGTCATCGTCCCAGATTAAAGGCACTGATCACAAAGGTAAGAAAAGCTGTGCAGTAATCTTGACATGAACTTATGAAACATGAAATGTTGTAAAATTAACCATGAATGTCTTTGTTTCATCGTTTCGTTGCAAATCAATCCATCTAGCCATTGGTCGAGTCTATCTGTATGTTACTGTTTTCAGAGCCATGTAGTCAACCTATGCACTGAAAATGGCAGGGTGGCTTGGTTTTTCTGTGATTTTCTGGATTTAGCCATTTTATTGCCAGGGCTCGCCACGTGCAAATGCTCCACCAAAACAAGTCTTCCTCAAAACTATTTTGTAAGGACAACGTCGCACCGTCGCTGCTTCCTGAGCTTAGCACTTGCCCAAGACGATTTATTAAACAAATAAAAGATTTTGTTCTACCCTATAGCAGAGTGATAATGGATTCAGCCAAACCTTTCTAACCTTACGAGGTCAGTTGAACTTGTGGCCAGACTACAAGAGTACCGCACCAGTCAGCGTCCTTTGAGGAAGTACTGATAGTTACAGGGGTGGGTGCTAGGTGTGACGCAGCACACATGGTGGTTCCCATAGAGGCTGGCATTAGTTACATCTGAACTAGAGCGTTTTTATTTTTTCTTAGCCCTGGCTACTGGCTCCGGTAAAAGTTTTGACTACATTAATCTGATTGTTGGAAATAGACAGATGGTCCATCCAGTCACCTGCTGAGTCTTTTTTGAAAGTGCCTGCTCTTTTCCAAACAGTTTCCAATGACGACTTCCCAGATGGTTCTGTAACAAACCGTCTGGCGAAGTCAGGTTGAAACCTTTCTCCAGCACCGGCACAGCGCTAAAAAGAAGAGATGAGATGGGTCTTCCTAAATGAGACAAATCCATCCATTGGCTGTCAAAATATTTTACGGACCAACAGTCGAGCCAACGGACCAACCAAGCCAACTACCGACTGACCTCCCTGAGAAAATGAGAAAGGATAAAGTCAGCGGGACCAAACTGCGCTGCACTGGACAATACATGACATTAAGTTTGTTGTATTTATGTTGCATGAGTTCAGAACTTGCCACATGGTATTCTGTATTACTGCATTAGATAAAAGATTTTTATTCTGAGTAAATGACATTAAATGAATCTCGATTCTTCAGGTTCACTCATCTTGAAGCAAAGAAGAGCTAAACTTCTGGAACAACAGCAGCGTCCTGAACTCTACAAGCATCCTATGAAGGAAATCTTTTTACTGTAGCTGTGTGGGAGTAAATAAACACTTTATACCAATTTGTCTCTTCATTTTTTCCCCTGTTGGTGGCATTTTCCTGACTTCTCAATATGTTAAAATGAATAATAATTAATTACTTTTACTGTGTACAGGGTTTTAATTCTTCTGCTAATAGTTTGGATATCTAGATTGCACACAGACACTGACACACACACACAAACCAGTCCCTGTTCTGTGTCTCCTCCTTTATGGCTCTACCCACGCACACATAGGAGAAAGATATCACGTGTGGCGCTCAGACGTTCCTAAATCATTATCTGCACCCCCTCCTGGGAGGGTGGGTGGATTCCTCATACACACACACACACACACACACACACAACATCATAGACAACAGGCGTGGGAGAGAGGGAGAAAGGGGAGAAAGAGAATTAGAGACTGTGTAGGGTGTGTATGTGAGAGAATAAGACAGAGGGGAGGGAGAAGATGCAGTCACGAAGCAGGTCACCTTATGTGTAATGAGGAAAAGTATATATTTGTTACATTTTGTGTCCTTTGGTAAATATAAACACAAGTTTCTGGCTCCTGTGTGTGTGTGTGTGTGTGTGTCCTCACCCTACGCTCCCTGTCTCTGCTCCTGTAGAACAGGGTGATGTAGTTGAGGTCTGATGTCTCGGACTCGGTCTGCCGCGCCTCGATGAGCCGCCCGATGTAGCGGTTGACTCGTGTTCCCGGCGACTGCTGCACGGCTGGGGCTGAAAAGGATGTCCGATTCCTCAGCTTCTCCGTCGCGGTTCGCAGGGCTCTCCGCTGTCGAGACGGCAAAAAAAAAGACAACACAATCAGTCTCTGCAGAGGTCAGCCTGTCTGATGTGTTAAAGTCCACTGGTTCCCAACTGATGTTAAACCGTACCAATGCAGAGAGTTGTGATTTCAGCATTTAGCATTGCAAGATTTTGTTCTAAGATTATGAACATCAGTGGAAACAAGATGCACAAAGTCTACATCCTGGCCCTGTGAGGCTGCAGCTGTCATTATACACCTTAAAACTTAATTGTTTAATGAATTACAGACAGAAAACTTTATGCCTCGTTACCACAAATGTTAAATTTGGCTGAGAGTTAGTAGCAAAAATTGTTATCTAAAACAAGTTTGTCGATGCACACGTGTACCATAAAGGTATTATTATATATATGAGATTTAAAACATTAATATGGCAGCAAACAATTGTATCGCAGCTCTCTTGTGGTTTTTTCCATAGCGCGTCTGCTGCTGACTGAAACTGGCTGTTTTATAATTATTTTACATCGGTGAATTAAGAGTTTATGGTTATTGGAACAGGTGGAAAGACTAACAAAGGTTTACTGTCTACTTTGAATGAAGGTTACGATGAATCTGTGGAGATACACTACTATTACTGTTTTTGTCTCTGGAGTCTGGTGGGGAGAGTGATAGTGATATTAAGGCTGTCTCTGGTTAAACTAAAGGTCTATCTTTGTAGGGGTCCTTTCCATAATGCTGTCAGACACTGAGAATAACAATCTGATCAGTGGCAACTACAGGAACTTTAAAGGACAGATTCTGACAGCACATTTGTCCCCAAAGATTAACGTTACCATTGCAGCCCTTTATAAGAATATTTTTTCATCTAACTCAGATAATTTAGGGTTTATTTGACCAAACCAATGTTGATGATTGTTGGAAAGACTCTGAAAAGACAGCTTTGGTGAGTTTTGTTTTGTTTCTGTCCCATTGTTTTGGCTGCTGATGCTCTAAATGTGCATCTTTAAATGTATTTGAGGTAAATGCATACAATCCATGATCAGAGGATACATAGAGGTGCACGGAGGCAAGAACGTGTGTACGATGTCATTTCTTACATCTGCACAGCTCGGATGGGAAATGTGAGTCTGGGAGATTTCAATGTTGCTATAATCAAGTTAGGATATTAGCACATGGACAACATTTTTCTGGTTGGAAGAGGATACAAAGGTCCTAATTGTAGATGCATTATAATTTATCTACAATTTATAATCGGTACATCATCTGACTGTTTTTCACAGCTGACACTGCAAAAGCCCAGGCGTAATTAATAACATTAATAATGGTTCTGTTTCATTTAAGTGTCCCAGAGAGCCAGCATAAACATTAGCAGAGCCCTGGGATTGGTTAACCGAAACACAATTTATTCATGATTAATGTTATCAGATACACCTGTGTTCGTTATGGTAAAAGCCAATGAGGGCTCAGTCACTGATTGAAGCCAGTACAAATCAACTAATGTTCACCTGCAAAACAGCAAAACTCATTTTAACATCTCCTGCCATTCTGACAGAGATGACATCCTTAAAGAAGTATTGATTGTTTATTGGTAACTACGTAGTGAAAGAATACGAACAGCAACGTGAGATGGATGCAGTGACTGCCAGGACAACAGAAGCATGCTAAAAATGCTAGCTTCAGCACCCTTTTTACATTATTTGTGGACATTATTTGTGGACAGTATGTGAGTATATTTAACTTAACTTATTCTGGGTTGCTTTTTAAATAAGCTGCACTTTGTCTCTTTGTCCTCATATTATGTATTGTAATACAGTTTGGGCCGCCACATGTCCCACTCGTCTCAATAAGATTTTGCTAATCCAAAAGAAATTGAATTATCTGCGCTAAAAGATGTGACTCATCTACTCCTCCCTTCAGAAAACACAAACTTCTATCAGTTTTTAATGTGAACATATATCACACTTTTCTTTACACAATCCTCAGACAGGATCCTAAATCCTAAATCCTAAATCCTAATGATTTTCATCATCCATATTTTCGTTCTTCCCTTAATCAATATTCATTGAAATACAGACGACCATCTCTTTGGAACAAGCTACTTCCATCACTACAATCAATATCTACCATATGTTTATTCAGAAAAACATCTGAAAAGGTTGGATCTCAGTATAATGTATTTCATCTGGTAAAATAACTGTACATTTCTATCAATAATGCATTACAGCAGCTTGAATGTTGTATTACACAATAAAAACAGTTTTATCTGATTTTCTCTGATTTATAAAGGGGGGTATATATATATATATATATATACACATATAATATGCTAAAACTACAAATAAAGCTCACATGAATTCAGCAATTTTATATCTATCTTATGAACTTGAGTGTACAGTTTGACCTGTTGGTGGTGAAGTGAAGTCTACTTTACCGTCTGATGGTATAGCTTCTATTTGCCGGCTGCTAGTTAATGTAATATTAATGCCATGGCACACTGAAGTTTGAGGCAGCAGTTAATCAGAACACAGGCAGAAAGTGTGTTTTACAGTAATTGCTTTCTGGGTTTGATGGATGTTTGCATAGGTCCTGCAGGGGAGATGCTGTTCATGATGTCTCTCATAAACTAATAAGATTTCCCAAATTGGAAATAACCAGAATTATCCCTGCAACAAACTGTACATTCAGATTTGTAGCCATTATACAGTCTGAACTGTATAATTAGACAGGTTGTCAGTCAGTTCAGTTTTACAGCTACACTGCAGTATTATAAATAGTATTCCTCAAATTTACACCTGCCTCTACAAAATAAGATTAAAAACAGTCACTCTCTCTTTTAATCATCCAGTCTCACTGGTAGTAACATAAAGTTTGTAATATAATTCTGCTCCTATGCTACGCTACATTCATCTTAACAAGTAATGTAATGAAATTTTGGTGTCATTTCCCTTGTTTCAGGAATTCTGTACAATTCAGTCTCTATATAATATAATGTAATATAATTTAATCTAATATAATATAGTCTTTCCTTCTATCTTAACTTTATACACTACGGTTTTATCTCTCATTTTTATTTATTGTGTTTTACAGTGTTTGATGCGTACTGCGTATTCTACTGTATATATTGTTTATTGAAGATAATGCTATCGCTTTTAGTGTGTTTATGATTAAAACCTCCATGATTCCTGTTGTTTGTGTTGTTTTTACCCTGTAAAGCACTTCATAAATATAAATAAAGTTTATTATTATAATTAATATTTTGAAACAAGACAAAGTTGATTGCAGCACTTTTGTTTCACGTCCTGAAACAAGCTCATTTGTACAAGAGACACTTTCACCTCAATGTTGATATTTGAGCTTATTAATTATTTTTGGACCTTTTTTTCTTTTTATATAAAGGACAGCTCAAGATAGACAGGAGAGGTGGAGAGAGACGTAGCAAAGGGCAACAGATAGGACTCAAACACAATAATTAATTTGCACAAATGATGCTAAGGTGCTAAGAGAAATTTAAGCTCTCCATCCAGAAGCTTCCTGATTGAACTTTACCACTCACTGTACATCAAACTGTTTTTCCTCCTATGGAAACAGGTTTATTTTGACCGTCACTTTCTATATTTACACCACAAGCACCTGCATTCACTAGAAAGTAGCAGCACTGACTATTTGCAGTGTCATAATTCCATTATAAAATATAAAAACTATGTCACAATGCTAGGATTTTGGCACCTTGGATAATCATGTAACAATGTGGCTAATGCTATTAGAGGAGATGATACCAGGCTGCGGGTGATTACCAGCAGTCATAATGCAACCTCATCAGAATCATGAAGTACTAATGCCCGGTCGGAGCTCACACAGTCGGGCAGATTACCGCCAGCAGGCTATTTCTGACAGCTAGACCCTGTGATGTCACTATACCAATCATCAATCAGCAAACGCCATCTGACCGCCAGCCCAGCCGCCCGACCTCGTAACGAACCGGCAGCACTGTGACTGACTCACCGCTGCGTCACAACGATTTAAAATAACGAGAACAAAGGTGAACAAGCTCAAATTCATGTTACACACACGTCAACACATACAGTATCCACATGTGTAGACACACACTGAGAGAGCTTAAGAGCAGTGAGTTTGTGTCACAAGTTGCTCATAATATCTATTCCACAGGCTTACTTTTCAACAAGTAGTTGTAATGCACTGTACTGTAGGACTTATGATGCTGCGAAATCTAGAAATCCAGATTATAGTGCCTGTGTGTGTATATGTGTGTGTGTGTGTGTGTGGCCGATTATGAATCCAAGCAGGATTTCACTCCATCACAAATGGACATTTACAAACCCACTAAAAGGATTTTTCCTATTAGCTAACCCGGAAATATTCATACTGATTCTGTACAGTAGTGGTACACACATGCATGTCGACATTATTATTTCACACATGTTCAGCACCTTGTCGTCGTCCTCACAGTTCATGACGTTGGAGAAGGGGATCTCGGCCTTGAACATCTTCCGACAGTGCATCAGCTGCACCAGCAGGTAGCACACTGTCTTGAACTTCATCCTCTTGGCTGGTTTGATGTCTGACAGAATGAGACCTGGAAAGATCTGGAAGTGAGGACAAAAGAGAATGAGATGAACAGTAAAGAGAGGAAGAACTAGAGGCTACTGAGAGGTACATAAATTCTGCTCCTGATATACTGTAAATGTAACAGATCATTCAAACAGTTATAGTATATTTGAGGCTGAAAACTACAAACAGGCTGTTCTTTCTTCATCTTTCTAAATTAGTTAAAGAAAGTGTTAAACAGCTCCGCACTCTGACTGCCATCACTGTCAGTCAGCAACATGGCTCTTCCAGTCTCCTCTCTTCTGCAGACAATAAAGAATATATTTTCTGGTGTCCCGTTCCCAGTTTCTCCAATCAGGAGAGAGTTTGTTTTTTATCTAATAAAGCCAACAAATCATACTAAAACTTAATACATCTAAAAAATGGTTGGTTAAAACTGGTCAGAAATGTGTATAACTAATAAAAACACACCAATTAAAATATTTAAAGAAGATGAATCAGTATTATTATTATTATTATTATTATTATTATTATTATTATTATTATTATAACTTTATTGTACTTTAACGTTTGTTCTTTACTTTATGAACTAATGAGGTTGGACAAGTGGACATTTTTGTTCTTTTGTGGTGCTAAATGAGATTAATTTCCACTCTCTGAAGCCTTCCAGATAATTCAATATATGCAGTTATGTTCTAAAATGAAACTTTAAAACTCATTTCTAATCTCTTTTTACCTACAATCTTTCAGTTTATTATTCTGAGGACCAAAATCCAGTTTCTTGAATAATAAACCTGTCAAGAATGAGGAGGACAAGGACGACATCCCTTAAAAGACTTTGGAGAATTGTTTCATTCATGGAAAGGAAGTAGGCTTGAGCCTGAGTGGGATTTTTACAGTAACGTTAGAAAACACGGATATGTGAAGAGTTTATGTGTGTGTGTTTGTTCATGCTCACACAAACACAGTGCGCAAGCTTTTAGCTGCGGATTTAAAGAGCAGACATACACTCTGGTTCATATGTACAGTTGATGCGAGATAGTGATACTAGCCGTGTGTATGCCAGCTTAACACATGGCCTACCTCCCTCTCGGCAACCCGGAGGATTAACTATTATAACGCTGATAGATGTGTCACCTCTTGAGTTGCACGCTGGTGAGAGAGAAAGAGAGAGAGAGACGAGAGAGAGAGAGAGAGAGGAAAATGCAGAAGAGAAACTATTCTGACGTACTTTGCGTCTGTGTGATGGAACGATGAAATATGTCTCTATGTGATGTTTCTGAAGGAAGGCATGTCTCTCGTGGCCGAAGCCCGGTTCCACCTCGTAGTCTCCGTTCAAACACTCCAGGGTGGTCCTTGTGATGTGCACCTTGCTGAGAGCACAAGCAGAGCAGAGGACGCAAGGCAGTTAGTGATAAAAGGCGCTAAGGTCTCAAATCATTATCCCCCTCATTATTTTTATCGGCCTAATAGCCCCTCGGCTCGCTCTAAATTCTTCACAGCAACGAAATTTTCATCCTAACGACTCATTCAATCTGGTAACGAGTTCTAAAATCTTATTACTTCACTTGAAACAAGACCAAATTGAGCCAAGGAGGTGACCTCATTTCACTGCTTTTTAACTGCAAATCAGCTTGTTACTGTATATGAGTTTTCTTGAATAAAGTGACATCAATTTAAAACTCGGGTTCGGCCTTATTCCAAGCTGCTGTTACTGTCCTTTTTTTAAGTAAATCCACGAAACTGCATCAAAACAAAATAATTAAATCCAACTAACTTTTTAAGACAGAATTTGAGATAAGGTGACTTCTTAAAGGATAGTGTTATATTTGATCCTTTTTACTGTTATTAAGAAATTGCATTAAAGGACCAACAATTAATTCATGCTAATGTGCAGCCAAACCTTATATATATATGAGACATAGACACAGACAGAGAATATGACACATCTAAGGAAG
The DNA here is from genome assembly GCF_004916995.1 of Morone saxatilis. Lineage (NCBI taxonomy): Eukaryota > Metazoa > Chordata > Actinopteri > Moronidae > Morone > Morone saxatilis. Next base: position 2,315,886 of record NW_023339674.1, read on the forward strand.
TACTGCGGTGTGTGCCTAAACTAGCCTCTGCTTATTTTTACATACGTTTACAATTGGGCCACCAAAAATTTCCTTTGGCTACCAAATTTAGCTGCTTGGTATGTAGAAATATTATATCACCCTCTATCCTTCTGGGTGTAACATTTAGGAGGATCTGATTATGTATAAAAATTCAGTGAAGTATTGTTTTCATTAGTGTATAATCACCTGAATATAGGAACTTTTTGTTACCTTAGAATGAGACGTTTTTAACTAATAAGGCTTCTGCAGCCAACTTAAGTAGACATGTAATACTTGATTTACTGATTTTGGATTATTGTAACTCAATTGGCCTCAAACATTGGTCCATAAGGCTCTATAAACTACACTCTCCACATTTATCATGATGAAGAAATAAAGTATATGTCCTGCTAATGCAGTGTTATGACTCATTTACGTGTTTTTTTATTAAATCACATTACATTCTAACTTCTATGTCTCATAATTACATAAAAATATCTTACAGTTACAAGATGCTTCATGATAAGAACAAGACATCCCTACTGCCTCGTTCACAACCATATTTAACTCTGTAATTAAAGCATCTGGATTTGGATCTAATTGTCTATATATATAATTGAGAAAACTTTATATCTTTATAATTAGGAGATACAGATCTCATAAGTGTTAGATATAAATCTCCCAATTATAAGACTCGTAATAGAGATGCTGTATCATAATACGGCCAGCGTCAGTTGTCTTTTCAGTGGATTTGTCATACATCATGTTTTATCAATAAATCTATAAAAATACATATGCATAAAGAATACATTTATCTATCGGTTACTGCTGTGATTGGATGCACACATTATACAGCTGAATCTCTGTTGCTGGGATACTGTGTGCACTGTGTGTGTGTGTGTTTGCACCGTGACCGCTCAGAGTCCAGTCTGAGTGGGTGTAACAGTCAGCACTGACCCAGGCAGCCCTCCGGCCTCCATCACATTTGCCAGTGTGACATCGTTTGACCAGACGTCATACTGCCATTTCCTGAGGCCCAGCACGCCGCACAGCACCCGCCCTGTGTGCAGACCAACACGCATGTTCAGATCCACCTCCGTCGCCTCCACCACCGACCTGCAGGAGGGTGGGATGGGGGGAGAAAGTTAATCTCTAAAACTGTTGAAACAAAACTGAGAAGATTGAACCTCCATCAAGGAGGTAATGATTCATTCCTCTGTGTGTTTGTTAGCCGGATTTCAAAAAACATTTAGGACATTTTGAACATTTAGGCAATGGATCAAAGAACAAGTATTAGTTTAGGGGGGTTAACTGGTACCGGTAGATCCAATGCTGAAACATCTCAACAAATACTGGATTGATGGACATTCATGGTCCCCAGAGGATCGATCGGTCTGACTTTTGTGATCCATAATCAGGTTTAAATCTTAATTTGTCCAATACTTTGTTAAACTTTCTTAAACTAAGTTGGTAAACAAGGTAAACATCATACCTGCTCAAACATCAGCGTGTTAGCATCTTTATTGTGAGCATGTTAGCATGCAGATGGTATCTCAAAGCACCTTTGTGCATACGAACAGAGCATGTTAGTAGACCTCTACTATAGTATTGTTGCGATTGAGAATAATTCTTACACTTTAATTGGTTTTAACTTTGCTTATTTTGATGCTGAACAGGATACATATACATATTAGCAACACCTAGGTAGAGATGTGCACTCTGTAAGTAGTTTTTTTAAAACTCTTGTGGGTGAACCTGACCTTCTGACCTATTTAGTGGTAGGAAAAAACATAAAAACCCTGTACTACATCCCTCAAAATGAGAACTGGACTGCCTGCGTGTATGTTCACCTGTGTGTGTATATTTATGCATGTACGGGTAGCCGTTCAGACCACCTTCACTTCCTCGTGTTGTGGTCAAAGGAGATAAAGCGGGACTTCTCCAAAGCCTCTGCTCTCCAGTGAATCACTACACAAAGCTCATCGTCACCAGCGAAAGGTCAGACACTTCAGATGATGTTTGTGTGTATGTTTACAGGGTGGCGGCAAAGAAAATGTGGTCGGTCTGCCCATCAGGCTGAAGGAGTGATGTGTCACACACACACACAGACACACACACACACACACACGGACAGACGGAGAGAAGAGTGTGTATGGCAGCACCTGTCCTCTGAGATAAAGGACTCCTACAGCAGCATCCATCCACTCAGATAGAGCAGCGGGGAAAGGGAACGTGGCAGGCACGAAGAAATGAGGTAAAGGCTCTCTGTGTGTATATCTGTGGAAGGGAGGGGTGGAGGTATGCATGTGTGCCACCAAGTGTGTTTGTGGTTGCGAAAGTGTCATAAATTAAAGTTTTATTTATTTACCTTTTATAGCTGAGAGAACCAGGCCTTTATTTGGAATATTGTAATAGAAACAGGCTTTTATTCCTAATTCTGTTTAATGTAAGCTCAAAACTCCCTCCATGTTAAACTTTCTTTATTTTACAAGGATGCCCCATTGAGATCAATTAAAATACAACATTTACATAATATACAAAAAGATCCACAATAAAACAAAAGAACAAACACAATGGCCTCCCAAGAAAAACAACTACCTGCCTCCATCTCCACATTAACTCCTACATTCAGTTTGATGTACATTTCCACGGCACTAATTCCACCAGTTTCTCTTTTTAACATAAATGCTTTTTTATTCACTAATTATTTTCAGTTACAGGTAAAGTCAGCACTTCCTGTTAGGCTTTTAGTGTGAAAAATCATCTGTGAAAAAATATTTGAGATCCAGTGACAGTACCTTAACAGCAATCAAAAAATGGCACATTATTAGAAATTGGAAATAATTGGTGAATGAAAACAGTTTCGAAGTATGACATTATTAGTCTAAAGTCTAAATATAAGTAAGTATATGTTTTTTACCATTTACCAGACTTTTTTTGCGCTGGCTATTTATCTTTTATTAAAGAATATTTGGTGAATATTAGGTGAAATTTGTTATTTGTAGTATAGTGAAAAAACTGTAATGGGGACAAAATGGTGACCTTACACCTCATATTTAAGGGTTATGAGATAAAACATGCTTTAAAAATAACATTTAGCCATTCGACTTTTGGCCGAACTTAATAATTAATAATAATAAAAGTAATAATTTAAGGTCAAGAATGTTCATGCAGATGAAATGAAACCTGCACAGATGTGTAGGCGCCCTGATGCATCTTAGAGAGAAGGCGTACGTGTGTGTGACTCACGCGATCGTGTCAATCATGTCCAGTCCCATCTCCACACAGCAGTGGGCGTGGTCTGCCTTGGGTTGGGTCAGTCCTGACACACAGTAGTAACAGTCGCCCAGGATCTTTATCCGCCGGCAGTGATTCTCCTGCAGACACACACAACGAGATGGACGGATGATCGTCTGAATCGACCTACTGTCATCCACCAGATGGACAATGCCAGTCATGCTAGAGAAATGTTTCCATTGGTTACCATGACAACAGGTGAACCACTTGCAACTTGACTTGGATCTTCACTTGAGCCCTCAAGTCAATTGAGAACCAATTCTCATTTACAATGACGACCAGGCCAAAAACATTAGTATTTACCTTCCCCCAAGCCCTAAGATTACTTATTTAAAAGCATGCCACAAATCCATTAATTCCCTTTATTTTCTGAATCTACTTACGTTAACAACTTCCCAGCAAGTCGACACTTAATTCCCCCTTAATTCCCCAAAATTCCACTTTGTTTGAACCAATCTAACATCATCCCGTCAAGCTGCACAAAGAACTAATGATACTGAAGATAATTTGATTTCGTTCTTTCTGTTAAAATGTCATTATGTTTGGTGAGGGTGCATCAGGACTTGTTTAGGACTCGAAACTCACTAACCCCTTACCAGTGGTATTTACATTGCTAAAAACACAGCTTAAGAGCACAGACTGTAACAGCAGACCTAATTGTCCATCATATGTAGCAGTTAATAATTATATCAGAGCTATTGCTATTTTTAAACCTTTTCTTATTCTCATAAAAAGCTAAACTGAATGACTCTCTGGGGAAAGAATCAAAAGTTTTGTGCGTCTCACAAAAACAAACAACTGAAGACACTGTGGGAAATCAGGATGTACCTGTAGAGCATTCCTGCACTGAACAGCTGAAAGACAGAGCGTACTTTTACACGAGATCCGACTGTACAGAAACTCCTCGGATGCTCATCTCTGCTCATGTAAATCAGATGTGTGTGTATTTGTGCAACCATGTGTGTGTTAGTAGTTGAGTCCAACTCTAATTGCTCCGACATGCTCTTGAAGTAGAATCCCGCCCACACATTCCCAGACAGATCAGCTATTTGTCACAGTGCACATTGTGCACAAACTCTGCAACGATGATACGCACACAAATACCAGTACACACACACACCTTTTAAAACAACATGACCACACACACACACACACACACACATACCTGCAGAAGAGCACAAACAGCAACATGGCTGCATGCAGACAGACTGTACAGGTACTTCGGTTTAGTCGCGCACACACAGGGTTTCCATTTGGCACTGTATCACTCACAGTCATCAGAAAATCGTAATGGTAGACTCTACAAAGCTTAGCCTGCAGGCAGCCTCTGAGTGACAAACACACAGACACACACGCACACACACACACACATACAGAGGATTCATGACAACTGCAGGGTAAGAGGCGGAGATGAGAAGAGAGGAGACGGGGTGCTCTGGTTTTCTGCTCACGGGAGCAGAAAGATTCTGGCGTGGGAGGATATGAGAATTCAGAACGTGGATGATTATCCCAGCGCTAGGAACAGAAACTGTGTGTGTGTGTGTGTGTGTGCAGAAATGAGAAAGAAATTATCAGCTGACAGCAAGACTCAAGAGAGAGGTATCTGTGTGTGTTCTTGGAGACAAGTCGGGATGTTAAACCAGCTGATTGGAGGCAGTTTGTCTAATTGGGGGCAAAATCGGTGTCCCCAGTTTGCCTTGATTTATTTCTGTCTTAAAGATGAAGGCAGGGGTTAAGTTAGGCATATGTCTGTTAAGGTTACGCTTTAGTTTGAGCCTCCGGGGAATAAACGTGTTGTGTAGCATACGGCAGTGAGGCAGGCTCAACAGCTGTGACAGAGCCTGTTTGAAAGTGAATTTCTCCTTCGCTAACACGACAGGGTATAAATCTCAATTAGGATGCAGCTGCAGCTACACACACACACACACACACACACTCTCTCTCTCACACAAACACACGCAAACAATATATCCTCATCACAAGATTTCCATATAATGGCTTTGTGAGTGCTGGAGCACTGATAGCAGGCCACATATCACCTTGTATCTTATTGCTGAGATGCAGAATGAACTCAAGAGGGATAATCCTGCTGATCATGTGACTTTTTGCGTGTGCCTATATGTATGTGTATGTGTGTGTGTAAACTGTCTGAAGAGATCTCTTGGCCTTATAGAAGAAGAGTTCAGGCAAGTGGCACACTGAGTGGCTGAGTGTAAATGTGCTGTAACTGAGGGTTTTACTTTATAGTAAATTGTTATAGTTTAAATTTACTTTTGGGCCATTTATTATTAAACTATCGTCATAGAAAACCAAAAGCAAGGAAGTCACTTTTTGCAAAAAAGAGTAAAGTAACAACAGTTTGAGCTGTGTGAGGACTTTTCTTATTGATTTTAAAGCTGCATTAATTGACTCTTTTTGGCTATTAGGAGCTGAAAAACACACAGTTCTGAAATGTAATGGCTTTATAAAGTTACCTGTTTACACATCCAAGGTCACTTTTAAAGGTCCAGCGTGTAACATTTAGGAGAAATGGAATATAATATTCATAGTTATGTTTTTATTAGTGTATAATCACCTGAATAAGTTCAATCGTTATGTTTTCGTTACCTTTGAATGAGACGTTATTATCTACAGACACCACCGCTCACTTTCTATAGAACCACCATTTTTCTACAGTAGCCCAGAACGGACAAACCAAACCATAGTTTGTCCTACACAGCCCGTTCTCATTCCCAGGTGGTCAAATACAGACACCAGCGGTTTTCAGTCAGTTGCAATCTCAAACTTCACCCCTAGATGCCACTAAATCCTGTACACTGGCCCTTTAACTGTGTGTTTACCCCAAAATAGTAGCACTTTCTTTAGTATAATTGATCAAATCGAAGTAAAAATAAAATAGCTAGTTTGGTGACATATAGCTCAATGTTTTGCACGGGGTGACTGATATGAATTAATGAAACTACAGTGATCTAATGTTCTAATTTGCAAGGTTGCGTAGAATTCACGGGGATTAACTGAATTGTCATTACTTGTTGCAATCCTAACATCAGGACAGGTTTATGAGCATACATTGAGGTAGTTTCTGCACTGAATCTCTACAGTACAAACTGATTGAGTGTGTGTGTGTGTGTGTGTGTGTGTCTCTCATGCAGCATTAATATGATTATAGTAGTCTGGTGGCAGATAACCTATCACTCACATAATTATCTTTCCCTGAGAACAACGCTACACAGGCTTACTGACATACAGTGAATGCTACCATACACACACTCACTCTTTATCAAGTGCAGTAGTCCCAGTAGTGCTCACACACAGACACACAGAAACACACAGACACACAGACACACAGAAACACTCCGCCTCCTCAGCCCTTATCTCCCCTCCGTCTAAAAATCGGTTCACTCATCTCTCCCTCTCTCGTCCTTCCAGTTCCTTCTCCTTCTTGACCTTCATCTCCTTCATCTCCTCCTCCTCCTCCTCCTCCTCCTCCTCCTCCTTAATGTCAGTCAGCCTCTCCAGCTTTACTTTCACTATTGGATCAATATATGGCCTGGCATAATAAATGAGCTCCAGGACTAAATAATACATTTCGTTTTCTTGGAGGCTTTTTGTGTAGCAGAGGAACAACAGGCGGAAACAGGAGCTCGACCAACTGTTTGGAGTCAATTCCAGCCAGCCCGCCCCCACTGTACGCTAACTGAAATAACTCAATTTGCTTTTCATAAGTTGCACCATCTTGTGAACTCACTGAAACCAAAACCGAAATATACTAGAGCTCAAACCGATACATGATATATATATATCAATATCACCAATCACAATCGTTTTGGGTGGCAACAGTGCCCTTACAAATGGGTGCCAATGGCAGGCTCATAAAGGGACACTGGAAGTCAGTCAGAGTTAAAGGTGCTGAGAGAAAGTCTGTCTTTAATGCATGATATTGATGTTTTTTTTGCATTCATTTGAATGGCCAGGATCATTTATAACTTATTTAATAGTTATCAACAACATTTCAGTTAAGTTTTAATAACTTTTTAGTGGATTAAACTGACACAAAAAGAAATCATACACCCACAGTCTACTTCTTGTGAGTCAGACTATGTTTTAAGTAATTTAGAAACGTTACCATTACATACTTTATGCACCAAAAAACACATGTCTGTTTGTTTGTAATTCGCTCAGTACATATCATGGTCATAATTCTTTAATACCTACATTTAAAGCTGCTATAATCAACATATTGACATTAACAATAGGTGATATGACAAATAGCTGTAATGAAAACTGCCTACTACATACTACTGACGTATGCAGTATGCAGTACCTCCTGCTTTATAGTATGCAGTATGAAAATATACTTTACAATCAATCTACTTTGCAGTATGCTAGGCCAGACTCAGCCAGTGTCTGATTTTAAAAACAATAAGTAAATAAGTAAACAACAACACGGGTAATGGCAAACCACTGCTAGTTAACACTAGTTTTAAATGTAGATTTTTATGCTTTTTCCAAAGAGGAACATTTATATACATTATATATTAGATATATGTGTCAGGTAAAAGTAAAAAGTAAAAGAAGCTAATGAAGTACTAGTTGCTTCCCACCTCTGCCCATCAATTATTATCATTTAACTAAAACTGTGTTACGCAGTAGAGATTTTGATGCAGGCTGATCACACTGAGCACATAATTTCTTCAGGTCATCATTCTCTTTATGAAGCATGAGAACTGTGGGGGTTGGCAGTGGAGGATGTCACGAGTCACGACTGAACTATGGACCAGAACCCAAATCAACAACTCACAGACAAAGTTAAAAAATTAAAGGTTTTTATAATTACAACAAAAAAACCACTCTTTGCGAGGAAATACTACGGACTAAGAAAAACAAACAGAAAAATCACTCTTTGGCGACGGAAATACTACGACTAAGAAAACAACAGGAAAATCTCTAACAACAAAGGACAAAACAACAAGGACCTGACAAATGGCAGTGTCATGGATAAAAGCACTGGTTCTCTGACACATGGGACAGACGAACTGGCACAGGACAAAGGGAGCACGGATATATATACACCACACAAGTGTAAGGGCACAGGTGGAAACAATCAGGGCGGAGACAGGTCATCCCAAGGACGGGACAAACAGACAAAAGGGAGAAAGTAAACTAGTGACAAGAGACCAGACAGGAAAGTGGAACCAAAATAAAACAGGAACATCACAAGACACATAGGACACGAGACAAAACTGAATGAATTAACTTAAAAAGTTTTCTGGACATGACAGAGGAGGTGAGGAGCACTTACTGTAGCCAGCTCATCAAACTTCCCAAAGAGTTCGTTGAGCAGCTTGACCAGTTCCTGAGCAGTACACTGAGAAGCCAAGCTGGTGAAACCCACAATGTCTGCAAACAGGATGCTGCCAGAAGAGAGACAAGGGAAGACAGATTATTAACTTGTCATGACAGATGATTTTAAATATTTTGCCTCCTTGTGTTCTCCAGGACTCTGCAGTTCATACTACACAAAAACAGATGAGGTGTTAAGTGCACAGCATGGACTAGTATTTTTCTCCCCATTCTGACACAAAATACCCACAGTTCACCGAGAAATTGGCTAATGGCGATCAAAACCGAAGCAGCGAGTGCCATAATCCAATCCCTGATAAGTGAAAGCGTCTTTTAGGCCAACCACTAAATCAATTACAGAGCTAAATTGCCTGCTGCTGGCTAGCTGCTGTAGTGGGGATGAGGAAGGTGTTGAAAGCTACTTAGCCCCTCATTCATTTGCTTAGAGGCAGGCCAGATGGCAACAAAACAAGGTGTTATGGATCTTATTGACTCTCAGTCCAAAAAGAAAAAAAAATCCCAGCTCCCAAGGGAGTAAAGGCATCAGAGCTGGAGCGCTGTGTAGAGCTGGGTATCACTCAAAATGTTACAGTGCACAGATACAGTGTTTTTATTGAAAAAAACGTAACAAAACTCTTAAGAACAAACTTCTTTATTTCTCATTTACTTGCCCAAAATAACACAATTATGCATTTTCTGATCTGACGCTCCAAACAGCAGAACAACAGTTACTTATTTCTGTTTAAATAGAAAAAAATTCAAAATTATAGCTACAGCTAATTTCCAATGTCCCGTCCCTAGAAGGGTCTTTATAAATGTCTGCTACTAAAATTAATGAATAGGATTTTGACATATTAAATAAAATAATAATCCATTTTAACTCACTAATAGCTTTTTCCAGAATTATCATCGTACATTATCGTCTTCCTCTGCGGATGGAGATACTCCAGTTGACCTATATGAGCCATTTCCATGACAACTGTTCAAGCCTATCGGACTATAAGACTGTGAGATGCGTTTAAAAGCTCTGGGAGAAAATTATGAGAGAATGAACTTTAAGGCTCAATCGGCTGCTTTTGGTTGTTTTCAGGCACACTAGTGGCTCTCGGCTGGGTTTGTAAGTGCTGGTGGGTTTGTAGGTCTGTAAGTTGCTGTTGGATGAAAATTTGTACTGACATTCATTCACGGGTGGATCCAGAGCGGGGCCATGGGGGCATTGGCCCCAGCTGAAATTTGATTTCCCCCTGAAGTACCCTTGTTCACTTCAGAGCACTTCATTGGGTGATTTGATTGATTTCACCTGTGAAATCCAAATCAAAGAAATCTACCTTGAAACTATTGGACTGGACCTGCACTAGAAACCATGGAAGGGACTTAAGATCTATGACTGCGCACACAAACATAGAGCCGGCCCCCGCTGTGTAACATCTGGCCCCTTTGTGGCCCCTGATTTAAAATACATCCTAGATCCACCCCTGCATTCAAGGTCCCAGATGATGAATCCTGCTCAATTTGTATGCTTGTTTTCTGATCTTTCTCCACAATGGATAAAGGTTAATTAGCTTGAGGCAGCCACTTGTTTAAAGTTCTTTTTATTATCTTCCATGGGAGGTTTTGTAGCACTAACCCTACTTTTGCTGTTGGACAAGAGTCATAATTCACACGGCCCACGAGAGGTCTAAACATGAAGTTTGCTTCAATAAAATGGTTTAAAATGGTCAGACTTTTGCTTTAACTCAGGAGATTTCTGATCAGAGAACAACCAGACGGTCAGTCCCAGCTTCCAGTATTTCGACACTCTTTGCTAGGTCAACAGTTTGGTCTTTACCCAGTAAGTGCTAAGGTTCAAAGGTTCGATACCCAGCTCTAGCTGCACGAAGAGGGCCCTTCCTCTGCATCGTGACTGAGTTGCTCTTTTTTGGCAGCGCAGTATAGTCGCTCAGGGGCCTGATGTATGTAAAGCCGGGATCACGACTGCTGCTCGACTCAAGAGCTCTGTTGTGTGATGTGTCTTTGAATGGCGCTGTACTGCAGGTCGTGCCAGTGTGGGGTGGGTGAGGAGGATAAGGCGAGAGGAGGGCAGAGGGGGAGACAGGAGGCGGGGGTGTGTGGGGGAGAAGGAGAGCAGAGCTAAATAGGTATGCGATCAAACGTTCTCGGGGCCACATCAAAGGGGGGCCAGATCAGGGAGATGTCACGCCCCTGCTCGGCAAAATAAAACTCATGTTTGGGGTGTTTTTTTTTTTCTTCACCGCCATGTGTTTACGTGTGTGTGTTTGTGGCAGCTCCCTGGAGACGGGCGGGAGCTGGCTCACTGGGTGCAGCAGCGTGATGTTTGGCTGAGTGCCAGCGAGGCTGGCGAACAGGCGGTGATGTTCCCGAGCCGTGGCTGAGTGTGGGAGCCGAGAAGACAGACAGACAGACAGACAGACAGACAGACAGACAGACAGACAGACAGACAGACAGACCAGACAGAGAGGGAAAAAAAGAGAGACAGGAGAGTGGAGGAGGCATTGGTCTCTTGGACAGGGCAGTGCTGTTGACATGGCCGGTACCTATTCCCCACTCCCACACTTCAACTGCACTGACTAGCAAGCTCTCTGCTTCTCTTTACTGCCTCGTCGCAATGCAATCAGCTCAAAGTCAGGCCAGGTTCTCACGCTCTGTAATATTTTCTTCATTACGAGTGCAATAGAGGTGGCTGCTGAAAAGGCTGAGGACATTTACAGGGACAGGGCTGCAAAAAATTATGCATGGGAGAAAATAAATAAATAAATGCCTGTCACTACTTTTCAGAACCAAAGGGAGCGTCCTCAAATTGCTTCCTTTTTTTGTGTGTGTGATCGACAGTCAAAAACCCAGAGATTCAACCTACAATAAAACCTGGGATAAATCAGCCAAACTAGAACCTTTCTTTATTAATAACATTGACAGTTAATCTATTAGCAAAATTGTTGATTAATTGATCGATCTATTTAAGAGATGTCAGGAATTAGAGATAAATGGTGATCACAATTCCCCAGAACCCAAAGTGGCGTCTTCAAATCGCTGATCAATAGTCCAAAATATTCAATTTACAATTATATAAAACAGAGAAAAACAGCAAGTCTTTGAGGTCCTGGGAACAGGAAGTGTTTGTCTTTTGTCTATGTTAAATCATTTAAATGATTTGCTCTCTGTCAGAAATCGATTAATCAACTAATCGTTGCACTGCTTGATTAATCCACCATCCAATTAATCCACAAGGTGTAATCTAATAAACATTTTATATCATTGTGAACAGCGTCACTTTTATATTCCTCTACTGTGTTATGGACACTTCTTAGACAGTAATCTACTTGTCAGACACAAGTGCCAGTGACGTTTCCTCCAGTCTAATGTTAGTATCTAGAGTCTGCAGTCATGATAGCAACATTAGGGGCCAGATGGTCATTCTCATCTGAAAAGGACATTAGCTTGTGATGAATCCAAGAAAACAAGAATCATGTGGGAGGAGTTTGTCATTAATATTGCAATGCAATATTGCAACAGATTTTTGGCCTCTTGGGGGCATCAGAAACAAACATTATTACACAATATTATCATCTATTGACCCACCCCTATTTTGCTCTGTGCTTGAAGCTTGTTAAAGGATGAAAGTGACATATCTCAAGTTAGCTAGCTAATATTAGCAAAATGTGAGCTAACTAGCTTGTATAAATTTTTTGTTCTAACTTGTGACTGTTTATCGGTTGCCGGTTGTCGGTTATTATCATTTAACCATCTTCAAAATGTCAACACAGGCGACCCTAGTAGAAAGCATATTGAGTTTGGGTCTCTCCTAACCCCTGAGGGAAATATCTTGCTCTTTAGCTACTAAATGCTCCAGCTAGTCACTAACTTTCTCTCTGCTGCAGCTGAAAACAACGGTATGAGAGCAGGGAGCGTGAACCGAGACAGTAAAGCTGTGATTTAACAGCTAAACAATAAGTTGAAAGTCACTATAATACCACAAAGAGCCTGTTTCATTCAAGCATTTTGGTAAAAGTGGAAAACTTTTGCTGGTAAAATGTCAGCTTCATAGACATACAAATGTCACACCATTTGGTCACAATAAAAAAAAAATACCTGAGCAATAAAGTTCATTCTTAAGCTTGGAAATAGTCATCTGCATCTTGCTGATAATCCCACTGATGAGATTCAGCGGAAAGATAAGTAAGTGGACCTCGAGTTACTATTCTAGAAAGAAAATACCTCCTTTTGGCTCATCAGTCACTGCTTTGTCTCCAAAACAACAAAGGCAGAGGAAATGAACATTTTCTAATCTACTGCTGTGCTCTGTCCCCTCTCCTCTTTCTAACCTTTACGTAGTTTGATTGCATCTGTCTTAATGGCTGATCTTAATGGCTCCCCTTCTATTCTTGACCTTGACGTCACAGCAGGTGACACCTGGATCAAAACACTCCAGCCCCTCCGCATACCTCTGCGGTCCACAGTTGTCATGACACCCCCGTACCTGACATTGTCATGACGTTGGATGTAGATCTTGTGAAAGATCCGCTCAGGCGGCTTCAGGAAGTCCTCCTTCATCTCCATGGCAACGTTCCTGGGCAGTAGGCTCATTAGCAGACGCTCCTGCGGAGGGAGGTTGTAGGACAGGAGAGGAGGCAGCGTTAACTTTAACTTTAAACTGGGAGGACATAGATGTACACAATGTGTGTGTTTGGATTCAAGGAAATAAATATAAACTGTTTACTCTGGTTTAAACATCAACACTCTCGATTACAGCTAAAACCATTACTCACTGCAAAGATTTATCAATTAATCACTAATTATTCTGATAATCAATAAAGCGATCAGCTCAAATGCAAAACATTACCTGGCTCCAGCTGTTTAATTATGAAGATTTGCTGTTTTTCTTGTCTGATCATAAACTAAATCACTTTGGGTTTTTGTTTGTTGGTCGGACAAAACAATTTGAGGAAGCTACCGTGGCTTTTATTACACTAGCAACTATGGTGCAGTTAAGGATTGTCCGTTAGGGCAAATAACTTATGTTAGGCAGTAAACTTTATCTGCAGACCCTCCACCCTTCTGCATAACAATCACTGACTGTATATAAAGATAGAACAACATCGCCACAAAGCCAAAACATCTCAACCACCCCCGTGTGGCTGCTTGCAGTGTAGTCCGCCATGACTCTACAGTAGCCCAGAAGGGACAAACCAAACACTGGCTCTACATGTGCCCCTGTAGTTCCCCCTTCGTGCTTGGAAAGAGAGGGTAAAGCGGGAAAGTTGCGATCTGCAAACAGCTGGTTTAAATTAGTTATTTGATGCTATAAAAAAGGAAGCTCGCGATAGAGTCGTGTGGGCGGGACCTCGATACAGCGGCTCCAACCCAGATCACTACTGCGCAGACTCTGGTTCCAAATGAATCCAGCCCATCAACTAACTTACACACCTTCACCTCCCGTCTCACTATATAAAAGAAACACTTGTAAATCATGAGGTGCAGAATCATCCAATAGGGATTCTGGGTCCTCAAAGGAATGTACAACTTTAAAACATTAACAGATTAAATAAAAAGTAAATGAATTTTCCGTCAAATCGGTTGATTAACTTAATCTCTTCAGCAGCAGGCAGCCGAGGTACTGTAGTGTCTACACAGATCAGTGTGTTTTTGTTGTGTGTGAATTGTCTCAGTTGCAGCAGCACAAAGTACAACTCTAGCAAGGTGTCAAATGGTTGTGAATGCACAATGAATCATCAGGCAGCTCTGCTGAATAGCTGTTGAGAGACAGGGTTATGAAAGCAGCCGGGGCTCTCCTGTGTCTCCCTCCAACACTGTTTCACATTATACATCCATTCACACAACTGCTCCTCACCTGCAGATACAAAAAAAAACAGGAGAGCAGCTTTTAGAAACAGCCATCACACTTACTGATGGAGGCCGAGTGTGAACCCGGGATGTGTTTGTGTCTTTGCACTTCTACGCACCCGTGTATAAATCACTATAACCAAAGTGTGTAGATGTGGTTGTTTTAATAACATAATTTATTTACCTGCTTTATTAATCACTTCCATTTCTCTTCACTGAACATGTTATAATTGCACAGGAGTGATTTCCATTTCTCTGATGTGCCCCTGGTTTAATTCACTGTGTGCTCTGTTTGACTACGGTTCTCCTCATTGTGGTTTATTAATGAACCACCGGCTCACTTTCTCCCACATTAACATGAAGGTTTCCCGTCCTCCAGATTAACAAGGAGGGGAAATTCCCACAAAAATGTAACAATTTGGAATCCAACTTGTTTGTACAAAGAGGAAAATGATTAAATGTTTAGTCTGGACGACTTTAGGCTTACTCTCAGATAGAAGATGAAACAGACAAAATTTTTCTTTATTATATTTCTTTAGGAAAATCTTAATATGAAAACTCTGTATTATAGCGCATGGAGCCCCCATTTTGTTTTTATTGTAGATATAGCAGGCTATTGGGGTGGTCGTGTAAAGCATACCTTATTTTAAAATGAAATCAATTCTGTTGTCTTTCTGTGGACTACAATATGGAGCGCGTCTAACTGCATACCTCATCATATCTGCCTCAAAGCAAGTTTGGTCTATAGGACAGCCTTCACGCCCTTATTCAACGCTAGCACAAATAGTCAGGAAGAGCTACAGTTATGTCTTTCTAACTTGACACACTATTTATAGAACATCCTGTTTCCTCACACCTTTAACTGATAAATCACATTATTCATAAAGCTAATGAAGAGTTCATCACAGTGCATATGAATCCCAGACTGCAATACTCCGACATAACCAGCAGGACAATCACTTACATCCAGTCTAGACTTTGCTTAGACTTAGCACTGTCCATTTAATGCAGCCAGAGGATACCTAACTCTGATAGAGCCAATTCCTGATCATTTATGTTGGACATATCATTAGAAAACTAACATATAAATGTACAGAACACTGGGAACATACTCTTGTTGCTTGGTCCAATGTCACTGGGGTTTCTGGGTGCTTGGGTGACCAAACTGTATCAAACTTTGACCGTGTGGTTAATGTTTGAGTGATTCCTCACCAGAGAAATGACAGCAGTGGTTGTTTGTTCGAACATTTGTTTTAACCCTTCTTTCTTTAAGCATGAAAATATCTTTATTTAAGGTTCACTCACTAAGCAGAAAACTGATGGAAAGAAAGATGGATGACTCAAGTTCCAAACCTAAGTCACATGATATCAACTGAGCAACACAAAGACTGTGAGATGTGGCTAAAGCTCTGGAAGGGCTAGAAACTGGACCTTAAGTTAAGATCTATGTTTATATTTTCTTGACTTTTTGGATGTCTGAATAATGAAGACAGAAGTATGAAGTTATTATACAAAATCTCTAGGTCCAGGTGGATGGTTGGACGTGACCTTTGACCTTTCCATAATCCTTGACCAAGTCATTTAAGTCGCTTTAACTTAGCCACTCCTTAAGTTAGCAGATCAAATAAGATTGGATTTAATGGAAATGGTAGTTTGACAAAGCAATCCCAACTCAAGGTCCACATACTACCTTTTTTTTTCCTGGAGCTTTCATCCATGGAGTTTGCTCAGTTGTCCCAGAGATGAATTTGTAGCAAAAGCGGCCGAAAAGCCCGGAAAAAGCTTGTAAATGGGCCTTAAGGTGGGACTTTCTTTAGTCAAACTACTATTTCCAAGATCAAGAAGCCCTCAACTTGCTATGGAAGAAGCCCTAACAACCACTGGGCTCCTCAACAGATCGGTCTCCATGACAACTGAGGGAATTTCATAATAAGTTTACCTTGTGTTGGGATTGAGATGAACATGGTTTTGTTCTTTAGGGGTTTAGGTGTTTTGGGAGCAGAGGCTGTACTTTACTGTGTTTTTGCCGCAAACAGCGTTCCTGAACGCGTCACTTGAGGACACCACGCACTGCTTCTGGGTTCTGAGATTGCTATTGAACTGAGAAGTCAATTTACCACCCAGACTTACAGCACATAGCGTACGCATGTTCAGGAATCAATACAACCTATAGATCCGGCTCAAAGCGAAAACCCGAGCAAACACCCGAGTGATAACCGGAGGTCCGTTTGATGGGGGGGGGCGAACATTCAAATCAGAGACGTTTGTTCGTGGGCACATAAGCGGCCTGGTTGCTGGCTGTTGGCCGGCTGTTGATAGTTCCCAATCAGGGGGTCTGTGCGTGTTTCACTCACCCAGATGAACTGTGACCTTTACTGGAGTGGGGAGGCCATGAAAGCAATCTGCTTGTGTAATTACCTGTCAGAAGGGAGCCTGTTACTGCTGGGGAAAACACAGCACATCATCATCTAATCTACAAAGCACAGGTGCTAAGTGTGCGTGTGCGTGTGCGCTCGCGAATGTTGTGTATAACGAAGGTGATACGTGTATAGTGGCATGTTACATACATGGGATAATTAATTCTCTGTTTAACAACTGGTGTATGTGGGTTTTTCGTGCACATTGGCGGGTGAGGAGTGTGCGGCGCATAACAAAGTGTTTCTGTGTGTTAAAGTTGCCTGATTGCTCCTTTGTTAAATCGCTACATGTAGGTGTGCGCAGTGGGGGTGGGAATGTGTGGCGCTGGCGCATGTGCCACAGTAATTGTTCTTTCCTTAAATAGCTGCTGTCATAGTTACTGCGTGCCTGTGGGCAGGTTGTTAGAATACATTGGCACCTGAAACCTTTAAAAAAAAACTTCTCAAGAGACTGTGAAGATTTCGCGAACATACGCGCTGGAGACGAGGTGAAATGTGTGGATGTCTGCTGTTTTTCTATCCATCTGTGCCTCACCTGCTTCTCGTTCTCATCCTCCAGCCTCAGCCTCTCCTCGATGCAGTTGCGGGCCTGCAGGAAGACTTTCCTCTGGGTGCGCTCGGTGAGAATCCTCACAAACACCCCCGACAAGTTGACGCTGGTGAACAGCACCGTGTTGGCCACCAGCTGCACACAAACAAGAACAGACATGTCAAACAAAGCTGGCAGCTCCTGCAAACTGTGTGTGCATGTGATCCTGGAGGAACACACGTGTCCATATGTGCGTTTCTCTGTGCGCAAGCATACATCCTGGCTAGATTAGACCTTCACAATCCTTGATTAATCCATGAGATGGATTGAACGGCAGACATCAAGGTCAGCAGTGGTTACAACATGAATCCTATAGGTGTGACTTAAAGAACAAAAGCGACACTGACTGAAGTGCATTATTGGTTAATAATCAGAGACTATCGATCGTGCTGGACACTTCATTTGGATGATGAACTCTGCAGCCTCTCTGTGTCGTCAATTCCTAAAAAGGTCAGAGGTGAAAAGTCATAGAAACAGTCTAATCCAGCACAGCCAGATGGATGATCCATGTTCTCTTTATGATGACACCACCTCGTAAACAGACTTCACTCCAGCTCATACTGTAACTAATGAGCAAAACCAAAAGAAGCTATAGTGCAGAGGCTGCAACCGAGGGGGCTTAGAGAGGTCGCAAATAAAACTGAAAGGTTGTGAAATTGTTATTTTTTTAGACCTTTCTCTCTAATTTCTGCCATTTTTCTACTCAATTACTGGGCAACATTTCCTCTAAAAATAATATACAGAAAAAGATTATCGTATCTGATGTGTGGTTAGAACAGACATTGCTTCGTTTTCACAAGCCAGACATGTTAGGAACCACGGCTTTAATGCTTTACTACCACTGAAGTCAATCTGTGGAACTAATCTGAGTCCTGGAGAGGGTCACAGGATTGAAAAGCAGAAAATATTTCAGATACACAAAATTCAATTTGTTTTTCTGACTTTTTCCTAATCTTAATGGATTGCTGGATGATTTTACATCCTAAATAAAAATAAAACAATTTGAGAATAAAGAGTTAGTGTATGGTTGAACTGCTCTCTACCCAGTGATCTTTGTAATCTGAGGAGTGGACTTCATTTTAGGGGGCACAAGTCAGAAAGGCTGGGAACCACTGTCTTATAGGACCAGAAATATCTCAGAAACCATATTAGAGAAGATGTTAGTGTGTGCAATACATGTCCTAAATACTAAAAACACTATGTCTCTGCAATCTGGGGCACAAGGACAAGTTAAGGATCAGCACTAACTCGTTGATGTGGCTCTGCAGGACCCTCGCCGCCTGTTTCAGCACCGGCAGCTGGACAGCTCCCGGTCTGCTTCATCACAGCGCTGCGCTAAAGTGAAACTTTCTGCTCGTTTCCAGTTCTACAGCTCCAGTGTGCTGCAGCTACAGTCGATCCCTGGGGGGTGTTTTTAACCCGTTCCTCTACTGGGGAAGTCGCTTGAGTATGCTGTTTTGCTGTTTCTCAGCACCGCTTTACATTCATACAGTTACTTCATAGCCCAGCTGGGAGATTCCCAGTACTTTGACTGTAGTTTTTGAGTGTAAAGGGGGCCTCAACCTATCAGCTGTTTGATATGATGATGGCTTAAGTGCAAAACAACCCCAAAAAACTGTGGAAGAACTGAAGCATAAGGCAGTAGACCGGGATGCAGGTGCAGAACTTACCGGTCTCCACAGCCTCTGTTTCCTTCCCGTGACCGACGTCGCTATGACAATGAAGTGGGATGCAGCCAGCATCACCCCGAACAACACAGCCAGCAGCGTCCGCACCGGCAGCAGCACGTAAGCCACGAGGGTGACCAGCATGAGCTGCCACACGCCTTGCTCAGGGGCACCGGCGCTCACCAGCTCCGACGTGCCGAGCGCCAGCGGGAACGGGCAGCAGAGCAGCGCAAAGGTGAAGCTGAACAGCAGGGCCAGCTTCGCTATCTGCTGCAGCTGCGTCACCTGCAGGTATTTGACGTTGGTGACGATGAACAGCGACAGGAACACCACGCAGTGCACCGGGTAGGAGCCCTTGGACAAGGTGAGACGCGGGCTGGACAGCAGCTCCACCAGGGACAGCGACGACGCGGCCACGATGAGCACCGCCAGCGCTTTGAGGGTGGCGGTCTGCTCCAGCTTCAGGTTGTAGTTCTGGAAGAGAGCCTCCAGCTCCTGGCTGTTGAACTCGTCCTCGCAGGCGATGGCGCCCAGGGGTGCACCGGCCGGGCAGTGACCCTTCCTCCGCCGGGTCTTGACTCTTTCGAATGGCACCTCCTCCATGTTCCGGCCATTCATGAAGCGGGGATGATGGCGCACGACCCCCTCAACTTTTCGGCTGCTCTCCTCCGCTCGGGAATCGAACCGGCACCCTCTCCCAGTTCATGCGTCCTGGATGTCGGGCTCGGTGTCAGAGGGGAGAGGGTGGCAGTGGAGACAGCAGAGCACCGCGCGCGTCCTATCCACAGGTTGACGATTGTTGGTGTGTCGTCAGAAAAGTAGCCCGACCAATGTGCAGCAAGCCTCTCTTTCTCTCTCTCTCTCTCTCTCTCTCTGTCTCTCGCGGACCACCTGCGGTGTCTCAGACCGGGTCACCGGTGATCCTGCGCTCTAACAGGACTCACATGAAGGCTCACGCTTGCGCTCGATGATAGTCAGAACACCTCACCACGAGGATCAGCAAGCAGTCAACAACACACACACACACACAACACACACACACACACAATCATTTGACAATACTTTCTGTCTCCTCTTGCACACACACACACACACACACACACACTGTCAGTGGTTGTTGGGTGAAGACAGCAGCAGAACAGCGCTGGTGATTTCCCCTCGCAGTGTCTGCAGTCTGATGTAGTTCCCAGCTAAAAATAGAGCAGCTGCACCGGTGGATGGTCCAATATAGCAACAATTTGGTCTTTCCCACATCTCTTCCCCTCATATATTCTTATTGCGGAGTCAAGTGCTCATTTGACACAGAGAATGAACCGAAACAAACCGTTGGAGACAGAAGGTAATAGTCGCGCATTGGAGACTAAAAATAGCGCCTTCTCTCTCTCTCTCTCTCTCTCGCTCTCTCTTCCTCTCTCTCTCCCTATCTCTCTCCAGAATTAACAGTGAAAATGTAAGAATGGTGACGTGCATCTTAAAATGTGATGCACTGTTGTTATGGTTGAGGGCATGCTTCGTGCATACGTGCATATTTTGTGCATGCATTCTTGCATGTTTTCTGCATTCCTTTGCACTGCTGCCGTCGGTTGTTTAATTGTGAGTTTTCACTTCAAGTTGAAACTCCACGAGAATAAATTCGGTCGCTGCAGAACAAATATTGATAGAAAGAAGGCATTTCACTGGAAAATGTAAGTCAGTATCGCCCAAAGAATGACATATAAATACGCAATTACACCCAGAATCATTTAGCAGAATGTGGGGGAATGAGGGGGGAAAGCAGCAACCGCAGGAGCAAAAATACAGTCTAAAGTAATCGATATCTTAGGGATATCCAAAAATGTGCTTGAATCTAAACTGAGAGGAGCCATACAAAATATAAATAATGTAAATATGTTATTTATTCGCATATGAGTGTCATATTTTGAAATGTAGGTAGTTGCACAACAAATAGCGACAAACTAAAAGCCCACTTCAGTGAAAAAATAACTAATATTATCATAGAAGGACATATAAAGATGAAATTTGGAAAGATAAAGAGCTAAATAGCAAACATTATAGCAGCAGAGGTATAACATGGATAAAATGTAATTAAAGCAATATAAAGGATAATTATATAATAAGAATATTATGTTAAAATGTGAAATGAATGTTGAACGCGTACATATTCCACAGTTTCTGCCAGTAGATCCAAAACGATTAAAACATGTATGATTGTGACAAATGAAAGGAAAACATGACATGAATGAGTGAATAAAACCTGTGACAATGCAGATGGAAGGCGGTCAGCTGAATGGTTTTGAGTAATCAGTTGGGAGAAATAAAGAAGACTACAGAAGGACCCCATCTCTGTGGCGGATGAATGTCGCACCCCCCTGACTTCTTTGATCGGCTGAATACTACACCAAAGCCCCAGGCTCTGCTGTGTGGATAATCTGGATTGGAAACACTATTTAGGAATGATAACATAAAAAATATGCAGATAATAAATCTTAACCCAATCTCACAACAAACCTGGAATAAAGCAATCCAAACATACAACCAAGTTACTACAAAGTTACCCGAAGGCAGTCGCCTGTTTTGCCCGAGTCACCATCCAGAAATAGTTCACACGTATATCATTTCTGTGAGTAGGAGGTCTCAAACAGTATCAAAAGACCAAGTTTGATGAAGCAGAGTGGGATCATGGGACTTGTTGTCT
>NW_023339674.1:2337777-2338685 GCF_004916995.1 Morone saxatilis
AGCAGGTCTGTTTGTTTTGGAAAGAGCGAGACCTCGCTTGTGGATAACTGGCTCCCGGTAGAAACCTCCTGAACCATGAACACTGAAGGAACTCCTAACCGGGAGAAGCTGACTGCTGTGTGTGTGTGTGTGATGGGAGCCAGTTGGCAGCAATACAGAGAGACAGACAAATGGGAACTTAGCAGACTGGGATCTTCAGCACATTCATGAATAGGAGCCCTCCACTAGGGCTGAGGAAGCCGCTGCTGCTGCAGTGTTGTTTGCATTCATGAATAAACCTGCTTGCTGCCATTCATACAAACACAATTAGCTCCATGCTTTTCCTGTGCAAGACAGGAATAGATGCACACAGCAACCAGCTCTCATGCTTAAGCGCTGATATTTATACAGCCAATAAAAGACCTCGCAAACCTTTTTTTGTCCACACAATCACTCTGGAGTG
Source organism: Morone saxatilis (assembly GCF_004916995.1). NCBI lineage: Eukaryota > Metazoa > Chordata > Actinopteri > Moronidae > Morone > Morone saxatilis. The sequence continues at coordinate 2,338,220 of NW_023339674.1, forward strand.
CTAAACGGATTCAATCTTACATCTTTACATGATGTTAGCATGTATGAAAATGCAAACACTTGAGGTCAAAAGATAAAATGGATGAAAAAAGATTCTAGTTAATCCTTTAAATCTGTCTGTGACAACCTCCATACTGTTGCTTTAACATCTTTTTAAAGAGCTCAACAGGCAGCAGATTGCACGTATGCATCCATATGCACAAGAGGGGAAATGAAAAAGATGAGAGAGACACAAGAAAAAAAAAGTGTTCAGCAGTAGGCTATGTGTTAATGTGTGTGTTTGCGCGTGTAAATGTGTGTGTGTGTGTGGCCTCTCGGGTTGCAGTGTGTGTGTGGGAGTGCTATTGAGAGATATTTTTAATTCTGTGTGTCAGCTCCTCTCATCTCCCTCAGCAAGAGATGTTGGAGGGAAGCTGAAAAACATTTCCAAAGCAACTATCATTTAAATACACACACACATACACACA
>NW_023339674.1:2338721-2338966 GCF_004916995.1 Morone saxatilis
CACACACACACACACACGTCTGCTTGCATGCACACAGACACACTCATACAAACACATACAGTTTCAGAACTCTTTCATATGGCACCAGTTGCGTCTTTGAAAGTTAAAAAAAGCCTGGCAGATTGTCAGTGTTTTTTTATGAATTTCGCTTGGAGTGCTTGTGAGGGAATTTTACATGAACACGATTAAAATATGAACGCGATCCTGAATGGATACAATTCCAGATGAATCCAAATGAATGATAA
>NW_023339674.1:2338983-2345468 GCF_004916995.1 Morone saxatilis
GCCACAAAAGAACACTTCAATCTGATGCTGAAGGTGATAACAGATTAAACAGACTAACTGTTCTCTCGCCGCTTATAAACTGAAGTTTAAAAGAAAAAGCAGGCTTTTAATTCTCCCGATACCTCCGAGCCTCAGTGACTAAATAAGACTTTACCATACGGTGGATGATGACAATAATAATTCCCTGTGGAGCAGCAGTCTCGACCTAATGACTTTCTTCCATGCCACTGTGGACTGTAAAGTAGGATTAGGGTCATCCTGGTGGAATACAGTGCAGGATTTCTGTCAAGTAAAAGGTAAATGGATTTTGCTCAAACTTATTCTCAGCAAAGCTTCTGGAAACACAATTGTCTCAATCACACGTCACACAGATGGTGTATACTGTGTGCATGAGGCACGAAAGATCCTCTATAGCCTGTTTGAATGACCTGCAACATATGAACTCTATATGTATGTAGATAATGATTTTAAAGCCTCTCTTGATGCACCAGCACATTATTAGCGTCATGGTTGTTAATCATTTGGGAAGGATCCCAAAGGTGAGTCACAGGAAGATTAAAATGGTTCCTCAAACGGTTCTGTAGAAATGGAGTATCTGGATACGAACATTTTTGGAGAGTATGATTTTGTTTTGGGGTGTGGGGGTAATTTTTTGCCTATACTGGTTAAGAGGCAGACAGGAAATGGGAAGAAAAAGGGGTATGACATGCTGGCTGGAATTGCCCCAGCGATGGTTGCAACAATGCGCTCTAACAATCACTTCTATGGGTTACCGCTCTATACTCACCAAAGTACTGTGATGGCTGATCTGGAAATACATTGATGTCGCTACAACAAGAACCACTTCGGATTCAGTTTATCTGGAGTGTCTGCACCACTTTATGTGAAGGTAAAACTGAAAAGAAGTGCAGCTGAAATGTTGGTAATACAGAAAAATCAGACAGTGATACTGTGTGTGAAGTCTTGCACTGACAGAACCTTTCTCTCAGTCATTGGCAAACATGTTCAGAACTGGAAGTAGAAGTAAAAGACAAGATGTCAAAACTTTGTAGTTACTGAGAGCTTCATAAAATCACAATAAGTCTGCTCCCATAACATTTTTCTATACAAATGTTGCCTTTAACTGACAACTTGATATCCTCAGACCTGAATGCCTGAGAGTCTTCGCCGATTGATGGAATAAATTCATTGATTTGAATTGATATTAATTTGCTAAATCCTGACAATGTTCCACTTAAAACCAAAAAGAAGGCTCAGAAAGATTAATAGAACAGATCAGACTGTAATGAAGGTTTCAGCTCTCACAGTCCAGATGTTGACGCGAGTTAAAAGTATTTTCTCTTGTACTACCTGTTCTGCGAGTGTGGTTCAATAGTTATATTATTTTCAGATGAGGGAGTAGCAGGTGGCCAGTCTGATCAATGCAGGAGCTGGGCCGAGAGACAGAGAAACCCTCGGTGACCGCGGTCTGGGGTCGACTTCACAATCAACCTGACACATCAAATATTCAGCAGCAGCTCGGTGACACTCTGAAACCGCTCGGAGACAGAGGGAACGCCACAGACATAATCACAAATCACCAGGAGCTGTGTGTGTATGTGTGTTCCACACTTAACACTGGCACTTATCCCCGACAGATTATAGCTCCACACATCAAATATTAAAGCGGCGGTGTGAATTATTGAGCCCAATCAATGTTTGCAGATCAGAGCTCTCAGCTGGCAGAGGAGGAGCTAATGAGCAGGAGCTAACTGGACAGCTGAGCAGCGCTGTAGAGCAGCAAATATACTCTGGCTACACAGAGGTGCTGATACATCTAACCTTCATAATTAGCACTGTGATCATCAACACAGCTCACATCTTACAAATTGTTGAGCATGTGTCTATTGAGGAACCGATCTTCTAAAAGAAAGAATTAATCCAAATTCTTTCAATTGCTGTAATGCCTGTGAGGTTAGCAGTTGCAGATTTAGCGGTGTAGTTGCACACTGGATGTTGCACTAAAGCACCAGTTGCAGATTGCAACTGTCGCTTCACCCTACCCTTCCGAGCATGAAGGAGAAAGTACAGTGGCCGTAAAACATGCAAAAAACGTGAATGCCCTACTGTATCTAGAGCCAGTGTTCGGTTTGTCCGTTCTAGGCTACTTACCTTACCTGGCGGTTCAACGTCTACACAGGTGTAACGTGATTATACACTAATGAAAACATACCTACGAATATTATATTCCATTTCTGCCAATACATCCTCCTGAATGTTACATACTGGACCTTAAAATAATCCAATTCAGAACCAGTTTTTCAAGCCAAAATCAAATAAAAATAAAGCCACAATCTCAACAGAAAAACGTCCTTATAACTACGGTGCAGAACTTGTCTTGGCGTGGTTATGTTTAGGAAAAGATTGTGGTAATGGAAAATTAACTGTAGTTAAAGGTTATATATATGAGAGATTTAAAACATTAATGTAACAGCAAATAACTATTAGCTATGTAAAGATATAGTGGTGTAACACTCCCTCTGCCAGTGTTACTACCGTAGCCTCTCTGTGGTTTGTTTCCTTAGCCTGACTGCTCCATGTGCAGCTGAGTAGGGCGACTGAAACTGCTGTTTTTATCATCTATGTCGGTGATTCAAGAGTCTGTGGTTGTTGGAACAGTAGAAAGACTAACAAACACAGTTTTGGTCAGTTTCATTTTGTTTCTGTCCACTTTAAATGAAGTTATGATGACATGCGACCATTTTGGTCTATGGAGTCTGGTGGAGAGTGAAAGCCAAATTACAGCTGCTTCTGGTTAAATAAAAGGTCTTTTTCCATAATGCTGTCATAATAATAATCTGACTGTGGACCCAAGGATTAATGTTAGCTTACATTTGCAGTCCTTTTCATAACTATTTTCCAGTCTAACTCTGTGAATTAAGGCTTTATTTCGACCAAACTAGAGTTGGTGATTGTTTGAAAGCCTTTGGAAAGACTACCAAAGATGGTTTTGGTGAGATTTATTTTGTTTTCCACATGAAAGTCGGATGACCCACACATGACCTCCACACCCTTTCTATCTCACTAACACCAAATGTTGGCACTGGACGTCAATATGAGCATAATACAAAGGAATACTGGCTGTTCAAGAAGATACAAAACCATCCATATGGTGTGGAAGGGTGTGTACTTCCATACTAAAACAACAGCAGTAACCCCAATTTGTGTTTGGACAGTGCAACGAGAAAGTTTCATTTTAAATCCAATGTGCTGGAAGATAGAGCCAACCCAACAAGAAATGTGTCACTGTCCACACACAGCACTGTATTCCTCTGTCTGTTTTTCCTCACACTCACACACTGACACACTCACAGGTAGAGCAGCTGTGAGCCCCACATCTGATTGTGTTATTGACACTGGGCAGGAAACACAAGTGGAAGCGTGCCTCATCTGAGTGTAAAATACACAGAGGACGAGGCTGCTCCATCACATTAAATGACATAACTAGTTTACATCACCGCTGCTTTACTGCGTGTAGGGAACAAAACTGACAGATTAACACCGTGGAGCCTCGCAATCCGTAAATCGCTTTGTTTATGTACTAGAATTGTTAATGCAGCGTGCTGGTTTGCCAGCCTTAGTTGTGTCTGAGCATCTCTAAACCCCCGGGGGTCTGTGCTACAACTGATGATTAGCATTTACATAATGAGCTAAATGTTAGCTGCTGCCTTAAACTGCTACTTCGCAGCTGTAGGGGGCAAGCTGACCTCCACAGAAACAAACAGGAAGGCTGGGGGAAGAGGGACGACAGCGTGGTCGGATAACGTTGGTGGAAATCTATGAAAGAAAGTCTATTTTTAGAAAGTCATTTTAAAGGATAAGTCTGGTGCTATTCTATATTTCTTTATTGCCAGTAAATCCCACAAAAAGACCTCAAAGCAACAATGAACTGATCCTACCAACAAGTATTGTGTGTGTATCAAAGCCTGTCTTCTTCCTCTGTGCTATAGAGCTCTACTGTTGTTAAAAAGTATTAAATACACATAAATGAGCCACACTGTCACACTGGGTGACATGAACACACACACTGCACTTTATTTTGTGTCACACCCACATATATGGTCCTGCTGCCCCAAAAACTCACAAGAGCACCAAATGTGGATTAATTCGCTGCTGAAAATAGTCCCCAACAAATGCACTATTTCCTCCAGTTTGAGTAATATTTATTAAATACTACAGTGACCAGCTGTTTTAGGAAGTTATTTAGTTTTTACTTTAAGTTTAACTATATACTTGTGACCCAATTGTATACATCAGTAAGAACCAGTGGGCTTGGAGTGAGGGCTACAGACAGGGCAGGGCAGGGCAGTCAGGAAGTATTAAGAGACAGACAAACACATTGCTAGTTTTTGGTATTTTCATGGAATTTATTGACAATAACAAAAAATCTGCAGAATTGTCCCCAACAAATAAACAAACAATAAATGGATGATGTTTCTCAGTACAGAGGATTTTAGAAATACTGTGGTCAAGAGTTCAAGCTCTCCAAGCCCAGCCCAGCCCCATCAGAAAAAGATTTGATCACCAGAAAACTCTTTTTTTCACATTTATTTATTCAACTTATCAATTATATTATCTGTTAATTGTATCTCCTCGTGTGGTGATGAGGATTAAATGCACCACAACACCAGGAATAAGATTCTGGTGGAGAAATGCTGACAGTCTTCTCCTCAGGAATACAATGTGATGTGTTTAAGAGTTCGGGAAAAAACTCTAAGTGGACCTTAAGTTTAGAGTTTTGTTTTGTTTTTTAAAAATCTTCCTGAGGTTGTTAAAGGAATAGCTGGACATTTTAAAAAATACTTATTTGCTCTCTTGTCGAGAGTTAGACGAGAAGATTGATACCACTCTCACGTCTGTTCGGTAAATATGAAGCTACAGTTAGCAGCTGGTTAGCTTAGCTTAGCATATGGAATTGAAACAGAGGGAAACAACTAGCCTGGTTCTGTTCAAAGGTAACAAAATCTCCATTTGTTTACTCCGTACACAAACTGATGCATGTTAATGTAGCTTAGTTAAAGTTTTGCTATCATTATCTGACTTACGATGTGACTATATATACATGCTTATACTTATTTTTAAACTTCATCTTCTTCAAAAGTCTTTGCAACATAGACAAGCCTAGCCTGTAGGCTATCTAAGTACAGGAAAAAGTAAAGAGTAGAGGTAAAAATGGATGTAGTCTTTGTGAGAGTTTCTAAAGCGTTGTTGCAGCTGGATAGCTGTAGCTGTCGCCATCTCGGTAGTCCTGACACCGCCAGCTTCTGGCTAATCCAAAGATGAGCAAAGATGTGAGGCGGGCTAAATGCAGGTTCGTTACTGAAAACAACCACCTGTAACGGCACCCAGCAGCCCTTAATTATCCATAACTTTAAGCTTTAATGTCATTTAAACGGGTGAGCTATATAAAAATTTAACCCTGTACAGTTGCCATGAACGGGGAAATTAGCTATAGAGACTGAAACATTTTTTTATTACCAGATTGTAAACATGTTTATTTCTGGTGTAATATGGGCCCTTTCAGAGATTGACTCACTTCTGCAGCCAGCCTCAAGTGGTCTTTGGAGGAACTGCAGGTTTTGTTATTTCCGCGTTGTCTTAATTTGTCAGCCACGGAAGATATAACTCAAGATATTTACTGCACAGACGTGAGACTGGTATCCATTTTCCCATGTTACTCCCGTCAAAGCTGTCAAATTGTTTAAAACCCTCACAAACTACATTTGTCATTAATGGTTTGTCACTTGAAAAATCAGCATAATCTGTGTCCATTTCTTTGCTCCTCTAAACCAAACACACATTCTCACAGCCTCTTCCCCCTCTCTATCACAATCTGTCTTCTCAAAACACAGACAGCTTGCCTGACCGCCTGGAATACACATTCGGATCTGCTTGTCACTTTACATCTCCCTCGTCTTTCCTCCTCTTCTCTCTACCTCTATCTGTCTGGCCCTCTTCCTTGTAATCTCTCTATCTCTCTGTCCATCTTTGTCCCCTCCTTTATGTGAGCATGCTAGTCAATAGAGATGTCCTGCTGTTAATTCTTCTGCCGGGGAACCAAGGGAGGACAGGGAGCATGAGGAGGAGTGGGGTGGGGGGGGGGGGTCTCTAAATCTAAAGAGTGGGGGCACTAAATGTAAACAGCGGCACGCAGAGCAGCTTAAGAGTGCTATAAATAGAGAGATCGAGCAAGAGAGGGAGTAAGCAAGAGAGAGATGGAGCGAGAAAGCTTTGCTTACGGAATAAAAATTGCTCCCGACAGTCAGGGATTAGTGCTTCCCTGGAGGATTTTCACTCCAAAGCCCAATCTGGGGCGATTGGGAAGAGCACCAGCCTCAGTCATCTTAATTCAGTTAAACCCTGCCCAACACAGATAGATAACATAGATGCATGTATGTTTGCACGCAATCATACAGCAACACACATTTATGACACACACACACACA
>NW_023339674.1:2345493-2345684 GCF_004916995.1 Morone saxatilis
CACACACACACACACACTGGTAGCAGCAGAAGATCAAGCAGGATGAGTGCGGAGTGCAGAAATAGAGACTGAAAGGAAAACGGATGTGGTACTCTGACTGAGCTAATCCAGATGTAGAGCTGTGTGTTTTGGTCTGTCATAATTGTAAGACACACACTCAAATGCTACCATGCATCCATACACACACTCTC
>NW_023339674.1:2345784-2346254 GCF_004916995.1 Morone saxatilis
ACACACACACACACACCACTGAGCCTCATTACCAGCAGATTACTCAGCACCTGATCCTGCTAAGCTTGTTAAACAACACTGTTCTGCAGCAAACACACACACACTCGGAGAGAGGTGCTAAGAATAACTGTTGTCGTACAAAAGAAAAACAATGGAAACATCTTCACCATTAAAATGGCTGACATTCACATATATATTGTCACTGTCTGATGGAAAATGGAAACAAAATCACTTAATTTGGTGATTTTTAAAGCTGTGTTTATAGACTTTTGGTCACAAGGGGGCAGAAAAACATGAAAACAAGTTGACAGACACGTTGCAATGTCCTGCCAAAAAGACTAGTATGTCAGAATTATTTGAGCTTATTGTTTGTCCTGTGAGGTGGAACGGTAAAGTAAAAGTAATGACAAGCAGCTCTGAGGTAATTTCACCTTATTAAATTGTTAAATTTAGGAGGATCTATCTATCTA
>NW_023339674.1:2346297-2346440 GCF_004916995.1 Morone saxatilis
AGAAATGGAATACAATATTCATATGTTTGTTTTTATCAGTGTATAATCACCTGAATATAGGAATCAATGTGTTTCGTCACCTTAAATCAAGCTGTTTTTATTTACAGATGCTGCGTGTCGCCTTACATGGAGTCTGCCATGTT
>NW_023339674.1:2346540-2365350 GCF_004916995.1 Morone saxatilis
TCTGTAAATAAAAACAGCTTGATTTCCCCTGAATTTACAGTGACGAAACACATTTAGATTCCTAATTTCAGGTATGATCATACACTTGGATAAAAACAAACATATGAATATTGATTATTCCATTTCTAGATAGGATAGATCCTCCTAAAATTTAACAATTTAATATTAAGGTGAAATTACCTCAGAGCCTGCTTGTCATTACTTTTACATTTACCGGTTCCAACCATCACAGGACAAACATAAGCCTCAAATCAATTTCTGGGACACTACTAGTCTTTTTGGCCAGCGACATTGCACGTGTCTGTACAACTTGTTTCATGTTTTTCTTGCCCACCCCCTTGCTGACCAAAAGTCTTATAAACACAGCCTTTCAAAAATCACCAAATTAAGTTGATTTGATTTCCATTTTTCCATCAGACAGGGTGACAAACTATTATATGTGAATGTCAGCCATATTTTAATGGGTTGAAGATGGTTTCCCCTTGTTTTTCTTTTTTGTTACGACAACAGTTATTCTGTTAGCACCCTCATCTCGAGGGGGTGTGTGTATGTTTGCCTGCAGCAACAGTGTTGTTAACAAGGCCTTAGCAGGATCACGGTGCTGGAGTAATCTTGCTGGTAATGAGGCTCAGTGGTGCTGTGTGGGTGTGTGTGTGTGTGTGTGTGTGTGCTTCGTGGAGATGAGAGACTGAGGAGAGATGGAGAGGAGAGAGAGCAGAGAGGAGTGAGAGTGTGTGGGTATGGATGCATTGGTTAGCATCTTGCAGTGTGTTTCTATTACAATTATGACAGGACCAAAACACACAGCTTCTACACTCTGGATTAAGCTCAGTCAGGAGTTACCACATCCGTTTTCCTTTCAGTCTCTATTTCTGCACTTCCGCACTCACCGTGGGCTTGAATCCTTCTGCCTGCTACCAGTGTGTGTGTGTGGTGTGTGTGTTGTGTGGTGTCATAAATTGGTGTGGTTGCTGTATGATTGCGGTGCAAACATACATGCATCTTATGTCTTATCTTACTTTGGTTGGGCAGGGTTTAACTGAAATTTAAATGGACTAGAAGGCTGGTGCTGCTTCCAACAATCGCCCCAATGGATTGGTGCTTTGGAGTGAAAATTCCTCCAGGAAGCACTAATCCCTGACTGATCGGAGCAAATTTTATATTCGTAAGCCAAAGCTTTCTCGCTCCTTCTACATCTTCTTGCAATATACTTCCCTCATCATTGACTACGAATCTCTCATATTATATAGCAACTCTTAAGCTGCTACTGCTGCCGCTTAGGTTATACTTTAAGTTGAAAACCCACTCTATATAGATTTAGAGACCCAACCCACTTCCTTCCTCAGCTCCCTTGTACCATCCCTTGTGGTTTCACCCCTAGGACAAGAAGACATATTAACAGCAGGATCATTCTCTAATTGGACTAACCATGACACATAAAGGAGGGATTAAGGGACAAAGATGGACAAGGAGAGATAGAGAGATTACAAAGGAAGAAGGTTGCCAGACAGAATAGATGGTTAGGAGAGAAGAGGCAGGAAATGACGGGGAGGATGTACAAGTGACAAGCAGATCCGATGGTCATTCCAGGAGCAGTCAGCAAGCTGTCTGGTTTTCGAGAAGACAGGATCTAGTTAGATAGAGAGGAACAGGCTCGTGAGAATGTGTGTTTTGGTATATACGCAGGAGCAAAGAAGATGACACAAGATTATGCTGAATTTATTCACGTGAACAAACCAAAAATTATATAAGACAAATGTAGGGTTTGTGAGGCGGATATATTAAACAAATATGACAGACTTCTTGGAACGGGACGAAAACATTGGAAAATCGGATACCATAGGTCTCTACGTTCTTGCTGCAGTTAAATATTTGAGTTATATTCTCTCCGTGGACCTGACAATATTCAGACAACGCGCGAATAACAAAACCTGCAGTTCCTCAAGCCACTTAGAAGGCTGGCTGGCAGAAGTGGGAGCTCAATCTCTGGAAAGGCCCATATAATACACCAGAAATAAAACATGTTAATACAATCTGTAATAAAAAAATGTATTCAGCTCTCTATAGCTAATTTTCCCTTCATGGCAACATGTACAGAGGTATTGTAATATATAAAGTCACCTATTAAAAAAAAATGACATTAAAGACATTAAAGTATTATGGATATTAAGGAAAAATGCTGGTGCCGATTTACCCCCCCAAGGTGGATGAATTTTCAGTAACAGAAACCTGACAAATAGCCCGCCTCACATTATTGCTTCATCTATTGGATTAGCCAGAAGTGGCGATGTCAAGGACTACCGAAAGATGGCGAAGCTACAGCATAATCCAGCTGCAACAAACTTAGAAACCTCACAAAGAACTACATCCATTATATACCTCTACCTCTTTTACTTTTTCCGTACAGATAGCCTACAACTGGCTTTAGGCTCTGATCTATTGTATGCAACAGACTTTTGAACGAAGATTGAAAGTTTAAAAATAAGTATAAGCATGTATATATATATAGTCAGATGTAAGTCAGATAAATGATAGCAAAACTTTAACTAGACTACATTAACATGCATCAGTTTGTGTACGAGTATAACAAATGGGATTTGTTACCTTTTGAACAGAACCAGGCTAGTTGTTTCCCTCTGTTAATCAACTTCCATAATGCTAAGCTAAGATAACCATTTCTGCTAACTGTAAGCTTCATATTTAGCCGAACAGACGTGAGAGTGGTATCAATCTTCTCGTACTATACTCTCGACAAGAGAGCAAATAAGTATTTTTTAACAATAGTTCCAGCTATTCCTAATACAAACTCAAGGTAAAGATTTTTAAAAAACAAAAAAAACTCTAAACTTAAGGTCCACTTAGAGTATTTTTACCGACTCTTAAAACACACACATTGATATTCCATGAGAGAAGAACTGTCAGCATTTCCCACCAAATCTAATCTAGGAAAATTTAAGTGTGCATATTAATCCTCAATACACCACACGAGAGATACTTAACAGATAAATATAATTGATCTAAGTTGAATAAATAAAGTGTGAAAAAAAGAAGTTTCTGGTGATACAAATCTTTTTCTGGATGGGCTGGCTGGTTGGAGAGGGCTTGAACTCTTGACACAGTATTTCTAAATCCTCTGATACTGAGAAACAGTCATCCATTATATTAGTTTGATTAATAATTGTTGGGGACCAATTCTGGCAGAGTTTTTTGAAATATTAGTCAATAATTCCATAGAATACCAAAAACTAGATAGTATTTGTCTGTCTTTAATATTCCTAGACTGCCCTAGCCCTGCCCTGTCTGTAGCCCTCACTCCAAGCCCACTGGTTCTATACGAACTGGAATATACAAATTGGGTCACAATATAATAGTTAACTTAAAGTAAAACTAAAATAACATATCCTAAAACAGTAGCCTGATAGAAATATTTAATAAATATTACTCAAACCTGGAGGATAATAGTGCACTTATTGTTAGGGGACTATTATATCAGCAGACGAAATTATCCACAATTGGTAGCTACTGTAGAGTTTTTGAGCAGCAACAATAGTGAGTGTGACACAAAAATAAAGATGCAGTGTGTGTGTTCATGTCACCAGTGTAGACAGTGTAGGCATCATTTAATGTGTATTTAATATTATTTAAAACAGTAGGACTCTATAGCACAAAATGAAAGAAGACAGCTTATATACAACAACACAATACTTGTTGGTAGGATCAAGTCATTGTGCTTTTACTCTGCTGCGTGTCGCCTTACATGGAGTCTGCCATGTTTCTACAGTAGCCCAGAACGGACAAACCAAACACTGGCTGTAAATCGGGCCTCTTGCGTCTATTGCGAGTTTCGTGGCCACCGTAGTTTCTCCTACACACCTCACAGCCCGCTCTCATTCCCAGGTCATCAGATTCAGACGCAGACGGTTGTTCAGTTAGTTGCAATCTGAAACTTCTAGATGCCACTAAATTAAGTTGTTTTGGCTAAAATTGTAGCAGTTGCCGACACAGTTACAGAAACATAGCAACATTATAATCCTCCAGGAGTCAAATTTGTGTCCACCTGATGAATGTCTGATATTCGCTCTCATTTTAGCTCTGGTTTGGTCTCAGACTCCTGTTTGATGCTGCTGCAGGTAGCATGCAGTGGGTTTATCAGACAGAAATGTGCTGTAAAACCAAACTAAAATGACCTTTAAGAGACTAAAACGGTCTGTAGACCCAACGCAAATCTCACAGGAGTGGGCAATTTTGATTGCTGGTCCTGGGATTTAGCTAGTGCCAAACAAAAGCAAAGCAAAGCAAGTCTGACATTTGGAGATATTTCTTAGTTGTTACTGACACAGTAAAATAACATATTTACACCTGCAGGACAGGAGAAGACACAAAATATCTACTGTGCAGGCGCGAATGGTCAGAATGTTTGTGGGTGTGGGCAGTAATGGTCAGACATACAGGATTAAGAAAACATCCCTGCAAAGCGCTCATGTCTGTAGAGCTGCAGTCAAGAAACTCTCTGTGTTTCATATCAATAATCACAGAGCTTTAACAAGACTATTTTCTCAGTAGATGAAAAGTTGACATTTTGGAGATAAATGTCCAAGTACACGAGTGTATGTGCAGAGGCTCATGCGCCCCTTTACTGCTCAACAGTGTGTGAGAAATGATGTGGGAAGTGTGTATACAGTAGCAGTGCTGCAGGCTTCCTTCTGCTGAGGCGCTACACACATCTTAGTTCCCACAGCAACACATTAGCTCAACTCTACCATGGTAGAGCCAGTAAACAGCCTCTGTATGTGTGTGTGTGTGTGTGCGCGCTCCTGAACCTCTATCTGTATGTGGACCAATCTGATTAGTAGACCTTGAAAGTGAGGTCATTTTGAAAAGCGAGGACAGTTTTGGAGAGTAGGGACATTTTTGAATGCATGTCTTTGCACTGCAGCGACATTTCTGAAAATTTGGATCATCAGGACATTTGGAAATTGTCCCCACTTTTTTTTTTACTTTGTGGAACATGAGGACATTTTGGCAAAGTAAGGATATATTTCAAAGTGAGGACGGTTTTGGAACGTGAGGACAATTTTGAAAAGGGGACATTTGTGGAGAGAGAGGACATTTAGGAAATTAAATACATTTTTGCAAAGGAAGGACATTTTTGGAAGAAATGTTTAAATAGTGAAGGCATTTTGAAAAGTGAATACGTTTTGTTCTGTCCTCACCTTTCCAAAGGGCTGTTTGGAGGTTAAGGTTAGTGTTAGGACCAGGGAGTCCATTAAATGGGTATTTCACCACTAGAAAGCTGGTCTATTAGTAAAACTGGGCTGTCTTTGCAGTAGAAAGATGCATATATGTTTTACATTTTCCCTACATGATCATAGAAAACAGAGACAAAGGGCTGTGTTATTCCCTTTTGCTCGAATGGTAGAAAACCTTAAATAACCAGAATGCACTGGGCCACACCACATTTTGAAGATGGTTAAAAGATAAACAATATAGTCACAACTAGCTCGCTAATCTACATCAATTGTTAGTTAGCTAATTAGCTTCCATTTTGCTCACATTAGCTATCAGATGTAACTTGCTAACTTAAGATCTATATCACTTTTATCTCCCTGGCGACGGGCATGTAAGAATGCAGAAGTACAATCTGTAGTTCGAACAACCCTAGAGCTGGCAAATGAGCGGGGAGCTCTGGGTGCAACCTGGAGGGAAGATAAACATTGTTTATTTGCCTATACTGCCCACATTGTAATGATACAAAGCCCACCCATCTTCTGGGGAGTTACTTGAACAGCGGCGTGAATGGCCACTAACAAACATACGCCGCTTACTTCAAGGACACGCCTCACCAAAACCAGTGCTCTCCTCTCATTCTCCCCCATAGTGAAATAGAGCCGCTTTGTCACACAGGGATAGCTTTTTAAAACATTGAAAATTTCCCGAGCAATGTTGTATTGTACGACGTCCATGTGTCATCATCGTCTTTGCGTTGGTTCTGCAATGCAGGTTCCTCTCTCTAATTATTCCCACACAGTTTTAGCACCAAAAGAGAAGAGAAAGTCTTCAGTATCTACTGAGCGCAGCATTTAATGAGTCTACAAAGCAGGTTGAAAATCACTGAAGTTTAGTCAATGAATATTCTCACAGGTACGTGAGCGCAGACGTGTGTATACGAGCATTGCTTGCGCACAATATTAAAACATGCTGATCACTGTCCTTGAGGCTAATTCATTCATTAAACTTGTTTAATCATTAAGGTTTCAATGTGATGAATAACACCATCCTTCCACTTTGTCCTCACAAGAAGAGAAATATACACATATCCCACACAGTCATACTGCAGATCCTCTGGCTAAAGTGTTTTTTTTCCCTCTCTCTATCTCTCTCTCTCGCTCTCCAGAATGAATAAAGTAAAGTTTTCTTGAGAGTGAATTAAAAATCAATAGCTCTGAGAGTTTCAGGTGTGTTGGTGGATGGAGGGATGGGGGCGTCTGTGGGATCGTGGCTCAAAAGTTAATTCACTTTCACAGTTTGCCAAACGAATGAATAAAATATGATGCTCCAGTTTGTGAAGAAGGAGGGAAAGATTCTCTAATTGGAATTTCTGTCGGCTGAACGAGAAAGTGTGGGGAGACAAATTATTCACACACACTCACACACACATACATACATACACATACTGTACATTTAATCGAGGTATCCCAAGGTGTTGGCATTAGCTGCGGTACGTCCCCGGTGATGTGGGAATATGAACATCTACATTGATCAAAATAGGACATAAATGCTCTGTGCACTCATTTGCTTTTTAAATATCACACTATATAAACTTTATTCATGATCCACTGTCGCTTTGCATCTTATTTTCTCTCCTTTTAACGACCCTAATGGCTACAGAAATACACAAAGCCAAACATGCGGCCCGAGGTGATAATTCTGAACAAATACTAATGAAATATTTTCAAATGTTTGTACAAAATAAATCTGACAAACTTCTGGGAAATCAGCTACACTGCTTCCATCCTCCAAGCTGCTCGCAGACAAACACAAGCCCCTGTCCATTAGAGGTCAAATGCGGGCGCACAGCTCATAAAACTGGTGGCGTGAGGCGGGTGGGGTTATAACCGTACTGACGTGGTTGCTGGTGACACTGTGACATTGATGGAGATATTTACCGTAACCTCGCTCCGGCCTTGGCTGAAGAGAGGACGCTGTAATTCTTCTTTTCATTGCAACACTTCTTCTAGGCCACCATCATTTTATAAAGGAATTCACACTGGTTTACATCGCACACAAACACCAAGGAGGGAGAAATACACACATAAAATCCTTCATTTAAGCCCCCATGTGATGAATTATCTAGCATATAGCAAGTTATTTTGGTGGTGTAAGTGTTTATAGACAATCCTGGTGGAAAAAAGGTGCAGGCTGTGTGGTTTCCAGCCTTTCATTCTCTGCCATAGTGTCTTTTCTTTACGACCACGTGGAGTCACTGAGGTCAGATATTCCTAAATCCTACAGATAAAGGCCTCAACAACATTTAGAAATACAATAATGTAAAATAAAATTTCATTACAAGTAAAAGTCCTGCATTTTAAAGTGATTAAGAAGTCCAACTAATCAGGGTTGTTTGTGGTTGTGTTGGGGATGGGGAATATTATACTAATAATAATATTACAGTAATAATATTACTTTCCCCAGTAACTAGTAGTTTAACTACTCACTGATGAAGGTTAGTAATAATATTACAGTTATTAAAAAATAATTAGTTACAACCTTACTTTTGTTGTCATGTCCTACTGATTCAATCAGTCCAACAATTCAATCACATCCTTAGATTAATTTTTGTAATTGTGGAGGACACTATTTTGGAAGATGAAAACATTCGGCTAGAAATATTCACATTACTTTGATTTTAACAAAAAAAAAAATGATTTTGGGGAAAGAAGACACAATTACGAATTTTGTAGGGAGTAGCAGAAAAGTAATATAACTAGAAGAGTAACTAATTAGTGTCTTATTTGATCTTATTTTGTAAATACATCATAATATGTTTTGCCATAAAACCATAATCTGCTAAGGAAGTATATCTGATAGTAAAACACAGAGTACATCATACATGGACTGAGCCCTGCGGCAAAAACTGTGCTGTTGGTCCCCTTTTTACTGCTCACACATTTATTAAACTAAATTTACACATTATAAACTGAATTAATAAAGCAGTAAACTGAACTAGACTAGATTAAAGGAATAGTACCATATTTTTAGGAAATTATGTATATTTGCTGTCTTTGCTGAGAGATAGATCCAGCTGCCAATTAGCTTAGCTTAGCATAAAGACTTAAAGCAAAGGGAAACAACTAGCCTGGCTTTGTCCAAAGATTTTTTTTTATTTGCCTTCCAGCAATCTTAAAAGTTGCTTATCAACAAATTGTACTTTGTTTGTTTAAAAGCTGCAAGAAAATAACGTGTAAAAACTACAATTTGTTTTTGTTTGTTTTTTTTTTGGGGGGGGGGGTTATGTGCAGGATTTAAAACTTTAAAATTGCAACAGTCTCCCAAAATAGCTAAAATTGTATGCGAGTGAGTTCTTAAGAAATGGACTTCGTTCCACCTCTGCTGACTGATGAGGGCGGGGTGTTTATGGGATAAAGAACTTGTATTTTCAGACACATTACACTCTGACCTACATTTTTCTTTTCCTTGCGTCGCTTTTCTTTTCCACCTTCTTCCTCTCTCTCTCTCTCTCTGACAGGCCTAGCTGGCAGTACAACTCAGATTGGTGTGAAATCGCCGCCTAACAGGCGGGAAATTGGCTCTGTTATTTTTGGAGCAGAGTCATGGGGGACCGTCGGACCATCATCCTCTCTCTAATGAGCAGGTGATGGAGGCGTAGCTGGGGAGTCGGGGGGGGGGGATGATGCATGGCGTCTCAAACACCACACACATGGCAGATGTACAGATGAAAGTGGAAAAGGGAAAACAGCACCTCGAAAATGAAGCCCGAGAGAAAGCAGAGGAGGGAAGAGAAAGGAGAAGAGAGGGAATGAGGTGGTGCGATGAGATTTTCCTGCGGCTGATACAAATACCAGGATCAGATTAGCCAAATATTAATAACCTCTGTTGACATCCGCCACTCCACTGCAAATGAGCGTTTAGGGAGATGGACTTGGCCGGAGCACGCTGTGTGTTTATGCGGAGATGATGGATGAAGTCTGGGGGAGGAGGGGGGATGTGGTCAAGGAGGGAAGTGTCAGGAACAATAAGATCTTCAGCCAAAGCAGAACATTGCCTATAATAACAGAGAACCTATAAAGCGGTGGTTCCCACCCTTTTGTGTGCCCCCACAACCCTGTCAGATGTATGAAGTACCCCTATAAAGTACCCCCTATGTCGACCCTGTCATGTTCCATATGTCTGTTTGATGGATTTTAAATTGGATTATATTTAACACTATTAAAAAGTGGATCTTAGAGGCTATATTGGCAGAAATATAACATTCATAGGCATGTTTTTATTGGTTTATAACCACATGAAACCTTAAGCTAGGGACCCCTTTTCTATCATTTAGTAAACTGATAACCTCTGACTAAGTGACATATTTTATAGATATTTCATATTATATTCAGTACTGTACAATTAACCCAAGAAGTTTGCGTAAAATTAGTCATTTGGATGAGCAGATTCTTTCCTGTTAAAGGAAGTTTTTTATTAATTCTGTCTGTATTATGTATTTGGTTTCTATTTTTTAACAATCATACAAACTTTTTGATGAATTCATCATCAGATATCAAACTTTTTTTTGGAAGATTCAGTGTTTTCTTGTCCCTGATGCTTGGCCCTTGATCTGTTAGACATTACATTTATTTTTTCTTCACAGTATTGAACCAAATGCTGAGATATAGACCTAGTGTGTATATTTTTTACCACATTTTCTTTCCAACTTATAGATTTTAAGATAGCTAGCAACAGCGTGGTTAGTGTTTCTGGGGTCTGGGCCTCACAGATTATTACACAATTTTGTTTACAACACAACTTTATCATGGAGTAATCTAATGGAAACATTTTTGTCGAAGGAAGGTGATGCTAACTTCCGGGTTGACCTACGAAAAAGCTCTCTATGGTTGCTGTAATCATTCCTCCTGTTCACAAAGGACTTGAAAATGCATCCAACTGAAGCTAATATACAATCAAATGACAATCTTCCAAATATAATCAATACTTTCAGCAGCATGTCGTGTTGAGGTTGGTGGGATGTTTGGTAGCTTATTGGTTATAAAGAAAGGGATCAGCATCACACCAATTTGTAATCCTATTTGTGTGTTTATTTTTATCCTCCAACACATATTTGTGCATATTTTATATTACATAATCACCATGGTCTATTTTTACAAATTGGGTGAGCCACTCCACAATCTGTCCACATAGCCCCCGGTTGGGAGTCACTGCTATAAACGACAGCAGCATAATGCACATGAACACAGGACTGGACACGGCCTGTGTAGTGTGTGTTTATACTGAGACAATAGGAGTGGGGGGTTGGTTGTGGCTAAGCACAGAAGTGTCAGACACAATCCCATCTTCAGCTGAAGCAGAACGCCGCCTAGAACATATAGAGGACTGTACAGTTAATGCACACTCTGCTACCACACACTGCGGTAATAAACTCTTTCTGATTGCATCATTTGCAACTCATGCAGTATTTTAGAAACACAGCGAGGACACTCTGCAGAGACACTCTTTATACATATATTTCATATGAATATGCTCTTTCAATCCAAACCTCAACATACACGTCACAAATTCTTCATCTCATGGCTGGCTGTGGGAATGCACAGTCACTGGTTTCCCTGGTTTAACTGGAGCTTACTCATGGCAACTGGAAGGCATCATACACAGTATTCATCACAATCCATAAATTCAGACACTGAATTCACACACACACACACACCACATATCCCAGGCAGAGCCTACAGATCCTCTGGAAGGAGTCAGTTTTGGAGGTGCAGTGGTACACAACAGCAGCTAAACACTGCCCCCTACAGTCAGACAGTCGCCATGCATTTAACGAAAAGGGAGTGATGAAGTTGGCCTGCATGTATTTATATATCTATAAACAGCAAGGTTAATTATTTTGCAAGGAGTTATAATATGTTGTTATAAATGTTGGCAGTCAACACAGAGCACTGGTGTAATTTGGCATCATAACATTTGCTACAATGTTCAATATTAATAAATTTAAAATAAACAATTAAAAATGCATCAACTAGAACTTAAATGCCCAAAGTTCTAACTATTTATAATTTAATAATAATAATTTATGTGTGTGAACAAACAGTAAACTCCTTTTCTTTTTCAATTTGTTGGCCTTTTTCCCCCATGAAGCCCATTCATTTTGGGCATTCAACCTATTATTTATGGTATTTGTACCAATAAAGTCCTCCAGTGTTAGACAGTCTGGTCTGTGTGCAGCTGATGTTCAGGTCTCTTTTTTTAACTTTGCTCAGTCTCGTGGCGTGCCAGCGCGGGGGGCAACATGGTCCCACAGGGGCCCTGGAAGTGGAACCTGAAACACAAGAAACAAATGACGTCCATGCTGTAAACATGCTGAAAATGATGCACGTGTGTGATTGTGTGACAGTAAACAAACATACTTGAAGCGCATGGTGGCCGGTGTGTTTTCCATGTTGAATTCGGCCACAGGGACTCCTCTGGCTGCCACCTGAGGGGCAAACATGGCTGCTGGATACACAACAGACGAAGTGCCAACCTGCAGAGTGGGATTTTATTGAGTTTAAGATAAGTTTAGGAAAGAGGATGTCTATATTAATAATAAATGACAGAGTGCTGCTCTCTTTTGTCTTTTATACAGCATTAAATGTAACATCTAAAACTTTAATATTCCTCCAAATATCATGGCAAAATAAATATAATAAACTTTTATAAACAGTCTGGAACAGCTCAAAGCAACTTTTACAACAACATTAGCAGCATTTACGTCCACATTTGTTAGTCAGAAAGTAAGGAATATGTGATGAACATAAAACATGTTTTCAAAGTCAGTTTTAGAACTGTAATGGTATTATTAAGTACTGATATTAGCATATGTACCAAAATATTAGTACTTTTACTTGTATTTGAACATAGAAAACAAAACAATACCATCAACTAATTATTGGTTCGGGACACGACACACAGCATTCATCTTATCACCAGAGCACAGAAGTATTGAAGATGGTGTTGTACATGAACTAAATAATCCCTCAGCTCAGTTAGTTATCTTCCTCCAAAATGCTCTTAATTCCAAGAAGATTGATTGTTTTCTACCATTTTCTTACAAAAAGATGAATTATTACAGCCTTCCTCGCCAACATTAAGAGCAATTTAACTTCTACTTGTAATTGGTCCTAAGTGGTATCACTACATCCCTATTTTTTAATTCTATCCCTTATTTATTTATGAATGCGGGAATAAAACTGCCATGTACATCAGTGAATTTGGCAGTATTATTGATGCACTTTATACATTTTAATTTTACAATAATATAAATTTCATGAACACACACAAGTTTACGCAGCTATCCTTATTAGGACATTCCCACTGACTTTATTCACTGTGGGCAGCCTAAAGCCTGATTTATACTTCTGCGTCAAACTGACACCGTGGCTATGGCGTAGGTATGGCGTAACCTTGTACTCTACGCCATAACCTGACGTTCTCCTTCCCAGAAATGTAACTACATGTTGAGGCAGCACAAACAGCTGTGACAGGTTTGTGTGTGCATTGTCTGAGAATGGGAAGTGACTCATGTAAAACCCAGACGAGTTAATAATGCTGTTTGAGATTCCCTCTTCAAACATACACACACACAGACAAGTGTGTCCTCACACACCCAAACAGGCACACATGGGACGCTGCCTCGCTGCATGACACGCTCTTGTACTCCCTCGTCCTTTTTGTTTCACGGGCGGCGGGGGGTGGGGGGGGAGAACAAAATCAGGAAAATACGAGATCGACTGAGGAGAGAGTTGAGGCAGACTTTCAGTTTTGGTTGTGTTATTTTAACGCAGACAGACAAGCGCACAGGTATAAATGCTCGTAACGGTGTGGGTCACTGGCTTAGACTCGACGTAGAGCCTACATACAACTAAAAATCAGCCTTTATCAAACCCCTTTCTCTGTCTTCTGTTCCCATGAGGACGACTGGTACCGACAAGGTAAATTTTTACACCAGAAAAGGTCCCCAATAGGTAATAAAAACGCATTTACAAACACACACGTACCACAAGGCAGAGGTCACAGCTGTCCAACACTTTCTCTGCACGGGTGAGGATGTCTGAGTCCAGAGTCTCTCCAAACCAAACCACAGCTGGTCTCAGGAGACCGTGACAGCCTGTCTGCTCGCACCTGAAACGCACACACAACACACACACACACACTTTGTCAAAACAAATAACCTCATTTGAAAAGAGCAGAGCACTAAAAGAGAACATGAGTGTGTCTTACCTGGGCAGCTGTCCAACAGGGATCTCTGCGTCATCTGTGTCTGGGTCTGGAGCTCTGAGGAGGCAATTTGATAAAAAAGCCGTTTGATGTCAGTAAAAAAGGGCAATTACACCCTGATATACCTGAAATTCCTCAAACAAAGCTTGTTTCTTACAAATTCACTTGATTTAATACTGATACTGAGCCCGAACTACATAGTGCTCATTTTAAATACATTAAAGTTAGTAAATCCAAACTATTTTAGGTTAGATATATTATTATGTTTAATACACTTTTATTCCCTGTTGATTTTTAAACATTTTAATTTGTGTTTTTGGTTTTGGTTAATTTTATTGTATTCATTCATCTGCTGCTGCTTTAAGCTTAACACAGTGAGACATTTACATCACCTGTATGACTGGAGAACAGTGGACGGGCATAGAAAAAGGGATCAGAATTACATGATCAGTTCTGACATTAATTCATAATTTTAGTACAGGGCTTCCATCATTTTACCCACGGCAGAGACTACATTTCTTAGTAGAACATTTCCGCTATTAAAAACATCAATTTTAAATGTCACATAAGTGGCTTTTAAAGTGACATTTCAGATTTTCCCTTCCACTGCGTCATCAGGTGTTATTTAGCTCCTGATGTCTGACAGACTGAAACGGGGCTTTTTTTATTTCCTGCTGGCATTTTGTGCTCAAATGAATGTGATCAATATCTCTAATTACAAATTTTCATATTGTTGAGGTAAAACCAAGTTCAATTCACCAAACGACACCAGATGAAGCTCTTACCCTTTTCCCTCCAGAGCGGCACAGATGGGGCTCTTGTAATTGGCTGCTTCATGGCCGCAGCTCATACAGCGTGTTTTAAACAGACTTCCTGGAATCACAACACGAGACACAACAGGTTAGTGCTGAAACAACCAATCAGTTGATCAGTCGGAGGACAGACAGTTAATCAACAACTATTTCAACGATTGATTCATTGTTGTGTGTAATATATCAAATACACATGTCAAACATTTGTAAGTTCCAGCTTCTCCTGAGTGGATATATTCATAAAACAGGTGTTCTGCAGGTTTCAACAGGTTAAACTTAAGACTTTTTAAGATCATTATTAATACAATTTCATACCTGTGTGACGTCCATATGGGCAAAAAAGGACCAGGGATATGAAGTTTTTGTATCACGGTATGTTTTAAGATTCTGGCATGTTTCATGATACATATAAATATAGATTTGTTTTTGCATGACTGGGCCTTTATTTAGCTTTACAGAATGTAATTTAATTGTGCAAAACTGCAACGCAGTGAAACAGAACTTAGAAAATAAAATAAAAATGCAAACAACCTACAAAATATTTTAAAATAGTTGTAGGTATTCAAAGAGATATTTCTCAAATGTTCTATTGCATAAGTAAGAAACAAATGAGTTACAACAGTTATTTCAGCTATGCACCGATATGGCGTTAAAGACCGGTATATCGATATCGGTATAGATGATTGGATTTTAGACTTTTAGGTCTTTACAAACTTTAATTATAAACATTTTTCCTAATTCTTAGATTTTTTTTATGGACTAAACAATGAATTAACTATTGACAAATTATCAGCAGTTATAAAAAACACAAGTGTCACCACAAAGAGATGAGCACATGTAAAAACCAAGAATTATTTTCACATTTAATTCTAAAAATAAAATAAGGGCCTGAATGTCAGAATATAGTAAAAAATGGCCATCAAATTTCTTGTTTTGAAAAGCAGAACTAAAAAATCTAAAACGACTTTAATTAATCCAATATCAAACTTAAAATTCTTAAAGATATATACAAATAGTCTGTTTAGAACAATAATGTGTGTCTGATACGTTTTTTTTTTGGAAAGAAAGAAAGAAATTCTTCATTAAAAAGACCAGAATGCAAATGTTCATTCCTAAAGTTTTCCTGCTGGACACAAGATGATTCTCAGTGTCTGTGCACAGATGGATTTAAGTTCCTACCACACACATCAACTATTTGTTATGTCACAAATCATGCTCGTAGGCCCCGCCCCTTAAAATCTGATTTTCAATGAGCTCAGAGAAACTTTTCACTTTCAGCAGATGAATGTGAAAACATCCTTCTAGTGTCACACTGTGCACAGACATCAATCAAACATCACACTGTGGGAACAAGAAGAAACACTGATTTCTGACTGTAGGGGAAGTAAAATAATTCTTATTTGAGTAATAGACTAGTTAAGTATATATTTCTTTAATTATTCGATCCATGCTGACATTAAGCGTCTTCCCTTGTTTTCTACTTGCCGTGAATTTCCAGGATGTTTTTGGATCCGGCGCGTCGATGGAGCTCGTCAATATTCTGAGTGACGACCGTAACCATGCGTCCCTGTTTGCTCAGGCGCTCCTCACACTCTGCAATGGCCAGGTGGGCGGGGTTGGGGTTTTTTGTAAGCATGACCTCACGGCGGTAGTGGTAAAACTCCCAAACACGGGAGGGATTCCTGGAGAAGGCCTCCGGAGTGGCGAGTTTCTACAAGATGAAGATGTGAGGAAAAAGAAAAACTGTGCTGATTGAAAAGTTCCCTAGAAAATCATCAACATTAAAGCTCCTCCTTCTTGGAAAAGCACCCTAAATAACCTCAAACAGGCTGTCAATAGAAGACACAAGAGAAGGCAAAAGAGACAACTGAGCACAAACTCATCTGCACTGTTTCCACTCAGCTTCAGAAATAATATAATAATCTGGTATGATAGTTTCTTCTCTGAGTCTGAACTATTTTTTGTCATAGTAAAACTCTTGTGATGCTCGATGAGTATAGACTCAAGAGTTATTTAAGTTTCCTACAGGGTTTACAGGGCAAAAAGTTTCCCCTTGTGAAAGATTATCACTGTTTAACAACACTAATTGTAAAATTAACTTTTTCATAGTGCTGTCCTGCAGTTTTACAAATATTAAAGATTCACAAAAGCAAATGTAAGGACCATATTCATTATTTAATATTGTACACTTCATTGCAGTCAGTTTATTAGGTATACCTAGCTAAAGCTAATGCAGTCTTATACCAGATTCCTGCAATAAGCCCTTGTAAAGGCTTTAATGTTCAGTTTTTGTATGTATTGCATTATACTGACATGTTTCTATTACTCTAAACACTTGGTCATTGTTCTATTAGACAATTTGCTTTATATTTATTCACAGAAGTCGTCCAAATGCTGAGATATAGGCCTACTGTGTATATACTTAACACGCTTTAAAATCAAGAAGGCCTTGCGACCCCTCCATGAAGCGTTGGCGACCCCTAGTGGTTGGAAACCACAGGGCTAGATAACAGAACCACCTGTCAGTATAATGCAATACAGTTCAATAAGACAATAACACGGCTGCACACCTGCGCTTCCCATTTCCTCCAGTAGCCTCCTGCTCCTCTGAAGGTGGGGACTCCGCTCTCGGCGCTCACTCCTGCTCCGGTGATGATGGCTATGTTGTTTGCTTTGGAGAAAAACTCCCTGAATGCAGCCAGGTCTGAGCAGAAACACAAATACATCACAAAGAAATGAGAGTAATGAAAGCTCGTGGATGCGGGTATTTGCTCCTGAGGAAGAGGACGTAACAGAAGCAGCAGAGAACGAAGACTACCTGAACTGGGTCTGGCCATGTCTTGGCTAACCCGAGGTCTTCTCAGGAGGGCATACAGGTGAGAGTTGGTTACGCCTCTGCAGGTGACCTGGCGCACAATCATTGGGTTTTGACTAGGGAAGAGAAATATGACACTATTCAAACACAGTTGACTTTCCCATGTAATCACCAGAGCTGCATGAAATGTTATTATTAACGAAATATTATCTAAATGGAAATACGGCCATGTGCAATATGTGAATCGCACAAGATGCCATTTTAATAAATGTAAAATGTGCAAACAAAAACATTATAATGTTCTGTAGTTCTGAAGAGAAGCCCTGAACTACAAAGCTTGTTCTCCAGATTTAACAGAACATTTTTTTGGTTTTGTTTTGTAGCAGTATCATCATGATTTTAATAGTTATTTTCAGTGAAAATAAAATGTATAATGCAAAAATAATAATTCCTAAAACTAATCGTGAATCATACCGCAAAATAATGTCAAAATAATCGCAAAATAAGATAAAATACGACTTTATTGATCCCACGCTGGGGGAAATTCACTTGGCTGCAGCAGCTCCAGATACAACACAACAGATAATTATATTAAATAAAATATAGACCGGGACAATATAAGATATAATGATACACTTTGACAAACAGATGGGTCAGAAATGTCACTTCTGGCTGCCTACTTCATCTGAATGAACAAAAAAACTACTTTCTAAGTGGACATTGTTGTTGTTCAGGAGATTGTTTGGCCAGTCAGATTATAAAATACCTTATAAATACTCTCAAATGGACACAGCACGGGTTTCTTCAACGTTTGGTAAGTATTTATCTTTCAGAAAAACAGCACGGATGCTCAGGTTGGCCAAACTCTCGGAGTGATATGAGAGGATTAAGTTAGTGAGCCAACCTGAGCCTTGTTCTCAGAAGGTCACTGCGGCTTTATAAAGCTTTTAAAGGTCATAAAACAAGTTAAGAGTCAACATAAACAACCGCAGCTGGCGTGCTACTTCATCACATTCTGTAATTCATTCATATTAAACACCACTATTAACACTACCACAGCTTTTCTACAATAAAACAAGCGTGGACCTTCCTGAAGTCACAGCCTGACGTTAGCCGGCCGAGCTAACAGCAGGCTAGCACGCTAACGAGCTAGCGCCGGTTTCCACGGTAACGGGCTCCTAACAACAGCTTCACGTTACGTCATTGGGGGGCTAAAGGCTACGGGGGCTGAGTTGGGTCTTTTTTTGTGTGTGCGTGCGTGAGATAAGCTGAGGTTTTTACTAATGCTTGGTAGCTACCTGTCAGAAGCGGAGGACCGTCAGCTGGAGGAAGCAGGAACTGTGTTTGGGGGTTGGTTGTCAGGGAAAGAGCCTATCAACAGAGCCAGCGAGGTAAACAACAACAACAACAACCTCTCCTGAAGAAAGGGGTTAACCAGCAGAGGGAGCATGTGTTTATTGTCATGTGCAGCAAAAGAAAACAAGTTTCCTCTGTGCAATGACATTCTTTGTTCTTTGCTGTCCACCCTGACACCGACGCATTAAGTACAATAGTAGAATACACTAAGTTTATTTTACTGTATAACTGTACATTTGATCTTTTATATATCTTTTATAGTTTTATATATATATATTTATATTTTGTTCTTGTATAATATGTGTTGTTTGTATACCTGGAGTCTTGTAACGA
>NW_023339674.1:2365450-2367967 GCF_004916995.1 Morone saxatilis
GAGAGAGAGAGAGAGAGATGGTGGCTCTGATGAGCTTCTGTTCCTGTAAGTCAGCTCCACCTGCTCAAGTTCCAACAAGAACTGGCCAATGAGAAGCAATACACCACTTTCACATCATCTCAACTCTCCTGTGTGGCTTATAAGAAGAGCTGAAGTTAGTTTCCAGTGGAATTTAAATGATTTGTTCAACTGACAGAAAAATGGAAATCCGAAGAAAACAGGTAGGTTGATTGGAATATGTCAATTTTATGAAAGCAAAAAATGTAAACAGGTTAGGTTTTGGTTGTTTATATGATTGTTAAAAAGATCCACTCCCAGACATGTATTAAATAGTCCGCTTGGAACAATAATGTGTGTTTCTGCAGAAAATAAAAGTATAATTTCCACATTAAAACCCTTAAAAAGACATCTTCTACATCATTAACACTTCCAGAATCTATGAATATGCTAATTTTGTTAATTTTCTCGGTGTATGTGCACTGGTGGCTTCAGGTTTCTGTCACACTCCTATAAGTTGAATACTGGACCAGACTTCAGACTGTTAGTTCAACATTATAAGCAATATTGTGAGTTTTTTCACTATTATTTAATATGTTACTGAGAGAATAATTATCTAATTAATCCACAAATAATAATCTACAGATACACTGATATGATAATAATAAAAAGGTTCACAAGAATTATAAGGAAAGTATTGAATATATCACAAAAAATAGCCCCATAAATCACTTTAAGTAATACTACAGGAAAAACAAAGAAGATATGACATAGATGTAAATAAAGTAAATCTCACAGGCACCTTTACACTGAGGACGATGCTCCTCCCACCTTCAGGCCAACAGATCAGCCTGCAGCTCGCAGCATGAAGCACCGATCATATGTGGCTCTTTGAGAGAAGATTTCTGACACCACGAGTCAATAATGTTGTAATTTAGTTTGACAACACCAACGGAAATCCATTCAGGGTGGGACAAAGGAAGTGGAAATCACAATATCAAAAGAGCATTGTCAATATTGCCTGTAAGTGCAATATAGAGATTGTAGATTGTAGATGCTCCTTTTTAAAAAATAAAAGCCAACTATTGTACAGTATTTTATTAAATATTTTCCCTATATGGAGCAGGAGCAGGACTGCAGGGACATGAATTGAAAAGGATTCGGGGTGTGGTTTTGGCACCACCTTAATCGTCTGAAATAGCACTTGAGTTTAGTATTACACAAACGCAATGGGAATTGTAATGTTATCAATAAATCTCAGATCACACAGGATTATTATAGTAAAAACACCACAATATATTATTGTGTTACCATTGTGCTTAGTGCTATGTTAATCCAATGCTGGCCTCTAGTGGAGAAAGGACTCACAATTATTTCAGTAACAAAGCACAACAGTGGGGCAGTATAGTAAATTAATTCTCAGCCCTAACAATCATCTAACAAATCAAAATTTTGTTTTTGTTTTTAATTATGAACTAACAATAAAATCTGGTCGGAAATGAGCTTCTGTACAAAATAGGCATATAGACTGTGGATAGAAAATACAATGTGACAGGTGTCAGTATAATATAAATCATTACATAATTAGAAGTCATTATAATGAGAAACACTATGTCAAAATATTCAGAAACTTACATAATATTTTGAGCTCAACATAATGACTTAGTATCTTGAAATAATAAGATAAGATAAGGTGTTCCTTTATTGATCCCCTGTAGGAGAAATTCAAATCAGACACAGCAGCATAGCAGAATGTAGTGCAAAGAGTACAGACGTGTAAAAGTACAATAAAGAATCACAGAATAAGAATATTATTAATATAATAGAAGATATAAGACTATGGTTTGCAAAATATATTGAGCAGCGTGATGAGAAACTTTCTCAATATTAAAGAGTTTCTGAATATTTTGAGAAAGTTTCTGAATATTCAGAGATACTAATCTCAATGTCTGGAGATACTAAGTGAAAATATAGAGGAAAGCTGCTAATTATTTCAAGATACTAAGTCATTATTTTGAGATATCAAGTCAAAATATTGAGATTCTTTGAGTTTCTTATTATAATGAGTTACAGAACCTCACATTGGCATAAGTGGGCTTCCATAATTTAGGGGGCCAGTGTTATTTGGAAGTAAAAACTGAGTGTACATAAAGTAAAACAGACTGCTCACTGTGCAATAATAATCTATTCACATACATAACTGGACACTCTTCTTCTTTTTTGTTGTTGTATTAGAGCTCAAGCCTATTATTTTCCATTTCGGACAGATCAGCTTTAGAAGATTCCCTGCCTGGTTATTGTTCTGCTTTGTCTTCATTTTCTCTTTTCCCACCTCTGTCCTGTTAAACATTGTACCCTCTTGCCAGATTCATTAAGATTCAAAGGTCTGTTTTTATTTTTTTTGGCCCCAAGTCGAGATGAGAAATGTATGTTGAAAACCAATCCTTACATAAATCTTAATGAGATCAGGAATTATCTCACATTGCTTGCTCTGTGTCCCCCCCCCCCACCTCCCCCCCA
>NW_023339674.1:2367992-2374772 GCF_004916995.1 Morone saxatilis
CTCAACCTCTCTTTTAGCCTGCTTAGACCTTTGTGACTCATGGTGTTCAGACCCACCTACTCATAATCTCTCACAGCTGCCGTCTCTCCGGCCCTCAACAATCTTCCTCTCCATTTTGTTTTCTATTAAGCGTCTCCTCTTAGCGAGATTAGCCGAGCCTCCCCAATAAAATGAGTAACACTATTCTTTCTTGGAGCTTTGTGTGTCAGGCTTTCCATCAGGCATGGCTTGAATCTGAAGGAGAAAGGGAGGGAGGGAGAGAGGGAGGGAGGGTGCTGCTGTGTCTTGCTAACAGTGCTGCTCGTGGCTATTAGCTGAAAACAGAGCGGGCGGCTGCAGCTGCATGAGGCTGGTGTGGCATCATCGAAAATCCAGCGGGCAGTGCCAGCTATGTCAGGAGAGGGACATTTGTC
The DNA here is from genome assembly GCF_004916995.1 of Morone saxatilis. Classification (NCBI taxonomy): domain Eukaryota; kingdom Metazoa; phylum Chordata; class Actinopteri; family Moronidae; genus Morone; species Morone saxatilis. The sequence continues at coordinate 2,368,406 of NW_023339674.1, forward strand.
TTCACACCTCTCTCTCACTCTCTCTCTCTCTCTAGAACCATTCCTGTTTTCTCTCCCTTCCTTTCTCTATCTCTTCCCAAACCAAAATTGCTTCGGTCTAATCTCATATTATTTTCTGTCACCACTGAAGCCATCTGCCCACCCACTCCCTTCGTTCCCATTTACCTCATGTTTGTGCCGTTGTTTTGAATAAATCCAGCCCACTCTCTGCTTTGAATGGGACAAATATCCATGCCACCTCACCTTCAGCGTGCATGTGTTGATATGCATGCTTATGCACGTGTGTGTGTGTGTGTTTTGGATTTAGTAAGCAAGAGTTTGTCACTGAGGCTTCTGCTAGATGGCTCTCATGAGCCGAAACTCCTCACCCACGTTCACTACAGAACCAGGATGAGTTCTTTGCTGTCCACCATTGTTATCAGTGCAGAATCATCACTCTGTTGTCCTCCATGCCTTCACTGACCTCATGTGTTTGCATTAGAGGCAATATAGGGTGAATGATTGGCAATTTTAAGACATAAAACATGTATGTACTGGCTGAATCTAATATGCAGATAAACTGCTAAAAGTTGCATTTGTTTAAATCTTGAATTTAATCATCATATCTTCCCTAAATAGCATACTTTACAGTTTTCCATACAACATCACATGCATATTCTTTATCTGCTTGTTCCACCACTTCATTGGAGCTATATTTTTATTATTTCATAGTAAAATTTGTTATTAGCGCTACAAAACTTAGGAGATCTTGGCAAAACGAATGGGACAACAAAGAATGTGACGTTTGGCAGATTGCTGTTTCCTACTTTCAACCATGGTCCTGATTGTTCCCAATCCTAACCAAGTACCAAGTACACTAACCTTCCCGACCTTTAACCACATCGTTTTTGTGCCTTAGACTAACACACATAACCATGGCAGGTCACAACACGGTCATATGAATAATTTCTGAGGCAGTCGTTTGTTAAGATTTTGGAAAACACTGATAAGCTGCCATCTTGCAGAAAAGGTGTCAGATGAGACATTTTCTGAAGGCAATGATAAATGATCTAATTATTCATTCAGTTTGGAAGAGAATTTAAAGCTGCTGAATTTTAAAGCTATTTGTGGACACCACGGGACAGATGAACTATTAAACAGTGACAGCTCTGATGTATTATGGCCTGTAGACATCGTAACAGCTAATGTGTTGGCAAACATTTTCCTGCTAACACATCCAGCAGAAACAGAGCAACTTAAGGATTTATTGTGAGTTTGATGAATTTAAATTAAATAATTACTTTCCTTTTGGCTGTGGTTTCTGTGTGTGTCTCCTGAGAAAGACGTCTGACTCTTTAGCTGCTAGATGTTTCACTGTCTTCACCAGCTAGTCTCTAACAGTGTCTGTCCACTGTTTGGTGCTGGGCAGGTAGTGTGCACTGGGTTTGTCAGAGCCTGTTTGCTTAAAAAAAGGTTGTTGAGAGTGGACTGAAGCAAAGAGTAAATGAGCCGTAAAACCAAAACAATGAGCAAAAAGAGGCTTGGGGCTCATAGTAGATCACCTGGTAGAGAGCGGGCCCATGTAGGCTGAGGGCTTACCCATCAGCCCAGGTTCGATTTCAAGCTGCGGCCCTTTGTTTCATGTTGTGTCTGTCAATCATTACCTGTCCTATCAAACACAGGCATAAAAAAACAACATATTTTTTAAATAGGCTGAAAAGCTCTGTAGAGCTCAGAGCTGGGTGAAAATATTCTATGTTTCTGTCACTAGACACTACTACCTCTTTTGCATGATTTGATTCAGTGTTAATATTGATTAAAGCAGTATTACAGTAAAGTTCTGTGTGAGTGTGAACCTATCGTGACGTCACCCATCAGTTTCTGGTACTGTTTTAAAGCCTCAAGTTTGGCATTATGGCCGTCACCATCTTGGTTTTCTGGAGCCAATAGGGTGTCAAACTGTGAGTTGAGCTCCTCTCATTAGCTGCTCAGTTTCAACTTGTCTATAGCAGGAAACAATGGCAGCTCGCCTGGTCACACACATTCTCATACTACAGACAACCCATAGCTCATAAATCAACTGAGAAGTTGGATCATTTCCCTATAAGACACAATACTATCTGACCTCTTTTTTTCAGCCCATGGAGCTGCCCCCTGCTGGCCATTAGAAGTGGTGGTTTAAGACACTTCCACGTTGGCTTCACACCGGAAACTCTGTCCACTAATTATATACTGTCAGTGTTTTGAACAATGATTGTTAAGTACAAGTTGCATTTGTTATTATGGACCTACCAGTCAGTCTACTGTGGTTTAGGTAATTAATAAGATACCTAAAATGTAAAACTTCTGCATCATTTTAATGTCATTCTTTATTTTTTTATGCCAGTTTATTCTACCAGATTCAATCCAAAGCCTGTCTTTTGTTTTGTTTTCTCTGCTGTGTTCCATCATCTAGAGCCAGTCCAGATCCCAGGCAGCACAGCTCTGATCCAGCAATGTAAATCCAGGTCAGCTCGGTTAGAGCTTAGCCCTCCTCACAAAGACCAAGACTCAGGCATTACCACACTGTCATTCAAACACGGGGAGCTCTAATAAAGACCTGAATGAAAGACTGAGACAGAAAGGGCTTAAATGAGAGGAGGTGGAGGAACAGGAGGAGTGTGAGGATGAGGACAGGATGGCAGGACGGAGGCTAGTAAATTGTGGCAACATAAAGATTGGCACAGTGAAAAAGAAACCGAGTTGGCTGTCCTGTCCAGCGGGAACGGTGCACCACCTCCCGCTATGTGAGCAATGCTCTTTGTGTCTCTCATGCACTTACATCAACTGTGCTATCTGCATACAGGCCTCGAGCAGCAGAATGGCAGAAGTACCTGGGCAGAATACAAAAGCACAGGGAGGAAGTGCGAGAGCTTTAAATGCAGAGGAGTACTTCCTGCCTCCCATTAACCATACAAAACCCCTCACTCTTCCTCCACTGGCACGTGGGTCCATCCATTCAGCCCAGACAAGCTAACCTTTGTGCTGAGGGAGAAAACCTGAGCCAGGGAAGGCTTTTGACTCGGCTGACAATCGGGATAGTGGGAAGGTCTTTTAGCTGGTGTGATGTCAGAGTACAGGAAGGCATTTCATATTTGTACATGGCTGAGTCTTTAAATATCGACAAATACCGAAACGCAATATTTTGTTTTGTGATGTTGTATCGATTGTCAAACACACTGTATTGATCAAGATAGCAGTGTTGTGCATAAACTGAGGCCTATGATGTTGGATGTAACAGGGACTAATTAATACAAATAAAGATCCCACTGTTCTGGTTGCATAGAAAAGGTTTTTGTGTGTTCTTCATACTATGGCAGTCTTGCTGTCAGTATCGCAATATATCGAAACATAACCCCTGTATTGTGATGTGTATTGCCCTTTACTGTATTGTATTTTATCAAAGGCAACCTCAATGTAAAGTGTAAAAAATGTGGTAGACATGATAAGTAAGTAATTCAAAAATGAAAGTAATCTTGAGTTTATACCTTTACGCAAATCTCCTATAAAAGTCAGGTAAGTCAGGCGCTGAGAAAATACCTTTGAGGTTGTCGTCAGTTGACAGTGACTCAGCAGGAAGTGTGTATAAATCTGCTGATTGGTCAAAGTCAGGTGACAACTCCTTAAAAGTGAAACCTTTTTTTTCTACTAGTTTGGTTTCAAGAAAGAGAAGCGTCTTAAATGTCGCCTCACAGCCAGAAGTATTTCCTGCACTGCAAAAATTTTTTAATTAAATTTTTTATTTAATTACCTTGGGAACTGATGGATGGATGGAATGATTCTGCAGTGCACAATTTATGTTTGCTGCCAAAAATAATTGCCAATGCAGAAAGAATAATGTGCCCGTAACAAAGTGAGTTTCTTTGTCGAGGGGAATCCAACCGAATCCGACTCGTTGGCAGGCATTAAGAATAACTGTATAGAAATTGGCGATCTTCTCTTGTTTGTTTATGTAGGTCATACAGAGGCATCAGTATTAGAATGTTTCATAACCAGTTAAAAAACTCCTTGTAGTGCGTTTAATAATGTCAGTATGGCCGAGTAAAGATTGTGGACTTTTTGGACTCAGCATTGAGCTGAGTACTTGGTTGGTGTAATTTGTTGTTGTAGATATTCTCATACTGAATTCAGACTTTTCATATTTACTCATTGATAACTGCAGTGAGAGTAAATGGGCTTTATCCTCCATCCCTACTCTAGTGCAATCTTGGTGTTCCACTGCACTCAGTGGGTAGTAAGTATTATTTCTCATTTTCTTTTACTCACTTTCCCCCAACCTCTCTTCATCTTTTCAAACCCCATAATAGTAGCATACTAGCATACTATATGTCCTCGAGGTCTAACATATGTACTGTAAACATTTCCTTCCTCATAAAACATTATAACCCTGTCTTTGTTTACATCCATGTTCACTTGCTGGCGCTGCCTGCGTGACCTCGACAAAATGGGGACCCACTGGGAGAAAATAAGAGGGAAAAAAAGATGTTTTTCTAAGCACTCGATTTGTTTCAAAATGTTCCCAGAGGTTGTCTTACCACCCTTGGTTTTTTGTTTACATACATTCTTTCCTCTTTTTCCTCTGCACATTGCATTGTGGGAAAATCTCTACATAATTAGCACACTCAAAATTCAAGCGCTTTTGATTTGCATTATAAAGCACCCTTTATGCTGTAATCAATTATTATTTATTATTAGTTAAGACGTCATTTACTAATAGATCAGTAATAAGCTAACATGGTAATACTGTTACCTTTCCCTTTATTATGTCGCGTCCAGTAGGAACACACTACACGCCCAAAGCCCCTCTTAGAACGAGCATTAGGTATAAAAGTGGGACACAGTTTCAGTGTATTTGTGTCCTCTTTAGACAGCGTGTGTGGAGGATTGACATATAAACGAGTGGTGGAGATGGCAATATCCACAGCTGAGGGTTTATAGGCTGAGACAGCTGTCAATCAAGGGAGCACACATCCAAATGTGTGAATTTAGAAGCCTTAATATCTTTTTAAATTAAAAAAGTATTTTGAAATTGTTGCATATGAAAAAGGTTAACCCATGATTAGTTAACATCAGTAAACATTGCATTGCATTCAGTAATGTCATTTCTGGGTATTAATCCCTTATTGGCTGCCTACAGTGTCGTATTCCTTGTTTTGTAACCTGCCTGTGAGCCTCTCTTTGATATTTGTCCCCCCCTGTGGTTGCTTTAAGTGTGCCCCCTTGTGGTTCATCCCTGGGCACTTCAGCTGTGGGGGAAGCTGCAGGATTCGTCCTCAGGCGCAGAGAAATACACAACCAAACCACAAAATGCAGCCAGATATGCAAGACACATTACCAGTAGCTGCTGTTTCTTTTTCAGCAGTCTTACAGTTTTTTTGGTGCCCATTTTAAGTATGCCGCCTGTATTGGTGAAGGCCACCTATCAAAATAGATGAGCTGCATACAGGAGACAGAGAGAGGGAGAAGAGAGGGGTGACTCATATCCCTGTGATATGCCAAGTCTCACATTCACACTTTTACAGGGATACACACACACACACACACACACACACACACAAGCTCCTAGAGGCTCTGCTGTTCTGTCACTTTGTATTAATTCAGCACATAGCGGGTCCAGTCAGAGGGAGGATGGAGGGAGAAGGGAGTGGGGGGTGGTTGAACAGTGAATGGCAGAGAGGGAGAGAGAAGGAGCTCAAGCAACTGTAGGAAGAAGAGAAAACATTGAACTTTGTTTTGCCTTTGAACTTGCAGACTTCCTTTGTCCTTCCTCATCCCGTCACACATTGTTTTACACTGTTCCCATGTGTTTGCTGCTGTGTTGATGCCAACACATGTCTAGACAGATGGACAAAGAAAAAGGGACCAAAGGAGACCAAGACAAGGCAAAGAAGCTCATGTTGTCTTAAGAAAAAGCTGTTTTTTCCACATTTAAGGGCTGCAGCTTTATACTAATACCATGGTTTACCGTAAATTGACGGTTATCATGGTACATTTGCTAGTCTACATTATAGAATTCTACTATTACTGTTATTTAAAAAAATCATAGGAATTTATATTATGTGAAATTATAATCAAGCATTTGTTCTTATAAGGGCCATTGTAACTGATGATAATAGTTGTGTAGTACTGTATACTGGAAAACTATGAGACTGTTATTGTACCAACAAAATCTTATACTGTTACTACCCTTCAGTCAGTTTTATACATATTTACCAAAATCAGTAATTTGATCAGATTCAGATTCAGATTCATTCTTTATTGTCCTCAGTAGAGGAAATTTGTTTTCACAGTCTGTACAAAGAGCACCTTCAACATGAATTCAACAACACACAAACTACACATAGTACAC
>NW_023339674.1:2374872-2389046 GCF_004916995.1 Morone saxatilis
TTTTGGAGGAAGTGTTAGTGATTTTAAGAAACTTATTCCTGTTGGTTCAAATCTGGATAAAGAAAAACTCCCAGGGATCCATCTTTCCATGGCTCTCTCACCTTGGGATATGAAGTTGTTTCCAGTTTCTTAGCATACTATTCATCAATAATTGAATAAAATCTGAACCTATAAATGGATAAATAAATGTTGAATCTCCTTTTTTTGTATAAAATAGCAAAATCCCTTCAATTTCTACATAGCAAAATAACCTAAACTGGGAATAAAACATGGTATATCGGAGAGGAGTTGTGTGACTTGTTTGTTTTTTAATGGACTTATTCATTATTGTTATTATAATTGTTGACAAATACCATGAAAAGACCAAAACCATCAGCGTGTTAGTCCATTTGTCAAAACGTTCTACATTTTTTGATTAAATTTCAAAAAGACACGTTCTCTAGATGTTACAGTCTAGACAGATTTGGGTCAAATTTCCCTCATCTTTCATTTCAACATGAAAACAATTCGAGGTTGTTATATTGTTACGATCCTACACTTTGTTGATAATCAGGCCTTGAAAAGCATTTAATTTAGTTCCCTGAAAAAAGGCCCTAAAGGGTTTTAAAAAGTTTCAAATTGAGTTTATAAAGGTCTTGAACATTTTTCTCTCCTGCCGTAGATTGTAACATATATATGAGTTATAACTTTTTTGTGTACGTGGTTTGAGACACTGGTAGTGTGAAATGTAACTGCACCAGCAGCAATAGCACTGTTAGCTGCTGCTAGCCTCAGTAGCTTGGACGCTCGCTGACTCATAATGGGCAAAAAAACTTAATGAAATAAAGTAGATTAATTTTTTTTTTTTATTGGTTAATCCACCCATCATTATTCTGCCACTTATCTGGGTCCATGTTACTTCATTGATTATATTACTAGGAACTATTTTCATAACTGTTGAGTGCTGACAGAAATGTGATGTAAATGTCAATAAATTCATGTACTTAATAAATAATAATTGTAGGCCTTATTGTCCCTACTGGTTTCCCATAATTGTTCGACCGGCATGACACTATAAAAGGTATTAAATTGCAGTCAATGAGGTGTTAAAAAGGTCATAAAAAGTCATACATTTAACGCTGCAGGAACCCTGATAATAATGACATATTGGCCACACTGACAGTAAGTCAGGGTGTTTGTATGTCCCTGTAATGCTCCTGTCCTGAAGCGATGATGATAATTTTGTCGATTTAGTGTAGTTTATCCACTGAAAGCCAGAGGAAGCAACCTCTCTTTGCCACCTCACTTTCTGTCTGATTGCTGAGGAGCGGCGCTGCACAATCTGGTAGTTAGCTGTTAAGGTAATTATCTCCAAAACACGTCATGTTTAGCCTCTTCCATCCACTCTGCTGCTCCCAACTCAAAACAATTAACTTCTGTCACCCAGGAACACCCAGAGCTTTGTGTCTGACAAGGTGATTCCTCTGCAGCCAGTCCAGCGTCTTAATCAGAGACGTAGTGGGTGGACAGATGAACTGGTGGGAAAATGGAGGTTAAAGTAGCGGAGTGATGAAGATGAAATGGTAGTCGGTTTTAGACTCCAAACAGCCGGTCTCCACCTCTCTGTCTCACTTTAATTTTGCACACTAAATCTCTGTCAGGATCGCAGTCTCAGTTCGTGGGCCTAAATTAGCAGCAGCGACATCAAAGGCCGGAGGATGATTAATATTTTTTTGCCTGATGGAGATAGAAGCCCAGATGGGATGAGTAGGTGATCTGTGGGGTAATGGATAGTCATCGGAAATAGACAAGAGGGTCAGTGTAGAAAAGGGAAGGTTATGTGGTTGTCCAGTGTGACATTAATCATGTAGACAGTAATGACTGTGAGTTTTATCTCTTAGCACACAAGGTTTCTCGGCATGAGGACAGTTTACATTTTATTTCCTTGAGAAAACAGTGGAAGTAAATTTGTATGTGTAAATTTTGTATTTAAAGCATCATCAAATTACTTTTGAAAAACTCAGCAGCTCGCTCTTCTTCCTCTGTTCCATTCCTCTCCTATCGCTGCCTGAACCCGCCGTGTCTTCCCCCCCAGAGTCAGAGTCCTGGTTGGAGCCGCTGGAAATCAGCTGGCCTCCGTTGGTCTAGGAGGCTGTGAGCCCGCTTTAGGTGCACACTCTTTGGCAGTATTCCCCTCTGGATCGCCCACTCCCATGCTAGTAGTGTTTACTGGAAGTCCTTTGAGCTCCCAGTCCGGTTACAGACAGCTAATAGGACTGCTAACTAACTAGTACAGTCAGCATAGCAACAGTGCACTGGTAAGAGACTCCCTACATGAAAAAAAGCTCTGTGCTACTTCCCAGCAGTGCTTAATTTTTTCCCCAGGATAGCAAAGTCATGACCCGCCCTACTCTGACTCTGACAAAGCGTTTAACCTGAGACAGGCCACACAGCAGTGATAGCAACCATAGAAGCTTTGTAGGCTTGTTAAAATATAATATATATATACAGTATAAATCTATTTAGTAGCTACATGTGTTTGTTAAAGTCTGCAGCATTTGGCTTAAAAGCATGGTTTAAAAGCAAATCTGACCTGTGAACAGTGGGCCAGCATCAGTCGGGGTGACAGCAACGGTGCTATTATTGATCGTGGCATTTTCATTTGGCAGTTAGCTGTAGAGACCCAGACACATGACCCCTGGACCCTGATCAATAGTCAGTTTAGAGAGGAAACTGTATTTATATAGCACTTCTCAAAACACTAGTTAACATAAAGTTATTGAGAGGACGAAGAACATTGTAAAGAGGGGCATAAAAGAGACAAAAGACCATGTGTAAAACTAGCAGAATTAAGTGCAACTCACATAACAAAAGGTATAAAAAAAAGTTGAAACTTTAGTTTTCAGCTTAAAGTCGCCCTCCACTCAAAAATCAGTGTTTCTTCTTGTTCCCACAGTGTGATGTTTGAATGATGTCTGTGCAGAGTTTGACATTAGAAGGATGTTTTCACATTCATCTGGCTGAAAGAGGAAATTTGTCCTGAGCTCAAGTGAAAATCATGAATTTTTTTAAGGGGCCCGGGCCTACAAGAATGATTTGTGGCATCAACAAATAGAAAACCCTGCCGCCAGTCCTTGCTTCCAACTCCGCTGGTTGCCTGTGAGTTTTAAAGAATTGATTTAAGATTTTACGTGCTAGTTTTTAAAGCCTTGAATAGTCTGGCTCCTGCATTCTGTGATTTACTATTCTCCTCTGACCCTAATCGCTTGCTTGAGATCCCTCTGGCAGGGGCCTACCCAAGAGACCAGGCTTTTGCGTCCGGGCCCGTTGCATCTCAGGCAGGCAAACTCCCTCTTCTAAATCTCTTCTAAAGAACCTCACATGTTTATTGTTGCTCTTTCTTTTTTTAAACTTAAGAAAATTAATATTCCATAGATTCTGGAGGTTTTAATGCAGTACAAGGCTAGATGTCTTATTAAGGATTTTAAATGTGGAAATTATACTCTATTTTAGTATTTTGAGTTAAAAAAACAAAACTTATCAGATACACATTATTGTTCCAATTGTATTATTATTTATAAGTATTGTATATCCATTTGAGAGACTAAGTTTTCCAGTCCCAGGAAACACCTGGAAACATCTCTGTTGTTGCTGGAAATGTTATATTTAGCCTAGCCCTCACTCAGATCAGCCTACACAAACCTAAAGTATTACCAGAACTTAAAGCAGACTTAGAGGAGTCTTTCAGTGTTATGTTTTCAGTGGAAGCTCAGTGGAAATGCTGTGGATGGTCAAATGTACATGCCATGACAACTTACATAGATGATCAAATTTAACCATTTGTTGTTTGTTGACATGCACAGTGATGTTATTTGTACGCGCAACAAACACTTTCACTCTTAACTTTCACTTGTAAAAAATCAACTGTGAGAACAGCTACTGTGCCGAGCTAAATGCAGAGTATCGAACGATGACCACCTTAACAGGGGCTGTTATATAACCTTCTGTGAGCCAAGTGCTGTCCTGTAATTTTTGAAAAGAAAACTTGTGGAAAATGCCTGGGAAAATGTCCTGGAAAGGTCCTGGAAAATGATTTCCTAATAGAAAGAGTGGGAACCCTGTTTAAACTTCAAACAAAGAAAGGTGCTAAAAAAACCAGCAGGATGAGGACAGAAACCCAGATAGCAAGGGTCCTCTGCATCCTGCGTCGTCAGGAATCTCGTTAGAGTTGTCGGGCAGACTCAGCACCATGGAGATGTGAAACACAGCTCAGGCAGGTCAAGGCGAGATTGATTCAGGCAGGAGAGGCAGATGTGGATCTCCATCACGGTACAAAGGCACAGAGATGAGGAGCTCTATAGGCTGTGTGGGGTTTGGGTCGGTGTACTTTGTAGCCAACAGATTTTCATTTTTGAAATGAGAAACTAATTTTCCGACCACCATTTTTAAATAGGGGAACAAATAACACAAAATAATAGGGTTTTTTTTCATTTTCCATTTTTAAAAAGGGAAAACAGGTAATTTTCTTTTTTTTTTTGGTTTTTCTGATTTTATTTTCAAACAAAAATAGCAAATGTGTTATTTTTGTATTTTCAACCCCCCCCCCCCAAAAAAAAAAAAAAAAACTGAAAACAGCTAGATTTTCTGTTTTTATTGGGGTTTTTTTAAACAAAAAATGAAAAAAAAAGGTTGTTTTTTTTTTCGTTTTCCATTTTTATCTTCAAGACAAAAATCTGTTGGCTGCATTGTATGCTGACTGGTTTGCTGTGTGCTGGTGTTATCGTGCCTGATCTGAACTCTTTATCTTGGGCAGTTCATGAGAGGCGCATGCTTAGACTGCTGGCAGCGTGAAATAGATGCTGTTGGACAGGACGGTTTATGGTGAGACACATGTAAAGAGCACAGTGTCTCACAAATATAGACAATAATCTGACAGCTGTACACACCACAGGCTGTCTCACAGAGGACACGCTGCCGTCTCTGATGTGACAACAAGCACACCTGTGGTCTAAGTAGGTGCTACACAGGCTCTCGTGTGTGTGTGTGTGTGTGTGTGTGTGTATGCGTTCACACATTACCTCTGTCTGCTCTCGCGTGTGTGTAAGTGTGTGGTGGTGTGTTTCAGAGCTTGCTGTATAGCTCTGACTTGTCACACACATTGAGGCATGAAGTCCATTACTGTCAGCAGCACACTGAGCTGTAACCTGCCAAACCTTTGTGCCCCCACCGAGCCCCTCGTCTGTGCTGGGTACAGGCAGCCTTTTCTGAGGGCTGAAACAAAATGACACCCACCCACACACCCCCACACACACACTGCAGTTCTATTTCTTGTGGTTGTTTTAAAGCGGTTTTGAGATTCAGATCACAAGGCGGCATATTGAATGAAATGAGATTTTGTTCTCGGGGTATGAGGAGGCAAAGAAATATGATAAAGTAAAATAAAAATATCTTGATCTAATTAGACTGCAATGTGAGCATTTTTATTTTAAATAAGGTTGTGTTTTTGAAATTGTGGTGTATTGATTTCCTCACAGACTAAGTCCGACGTTACCTCATTGAGTTCTGCTCTGAATGCAGCTCCAGCATGTAAATGAATCACATTGTGTGCTACTTCTAAACAAACTCTGAGTCATTATTAATTCAAAGACGTACAGTTTATGACACGTTATCGCTTCATGAGGCACATTAAGGAATTACCGCAGCGTGCTATCACACTGTGAGCCTTCTTTGGTTTTTATTGTGTCTGAATGTCATTCTTAGGACTTTTCTTTGCCTATATGTAAAGCACATTGAATTACTTCTGTGTTTGTGCTATATAAATAAAGCTGCCTTGCCTTGTCTTTTATGTGTAAAAGAAATAGTAAATAAACCCACAGTACTGTCGCTCTGATTTGCAATTAGGGCATTGACTGATCGCAGGGTTGGTGGTTTGAGCCCCGCCTTGTCCTGTCCACACATGACATGTGGAAGAAACTAAAACCCACATTATGATGGTTGAATAAACTACCATCGCTGTGTGAATGTGTGAGTGTGACTGTGCTATTTAGATGCAGTACTAAATGCAACGTACTCAGTTATGGACTACTTTATACATTTAAGAAAAACATGTTGCAGTTTTTATAATAATCTTTTGACAGTTATAGTCATTAGTTACTTTGCTGATTAAAGGACCAGTGTGTACGGTGCGACCAACTGAATACCGTTCGCATCAACCAAGTGTGTAGGAGAAACTATGGTGGCTGTGAAACTTGCTAAAAACATGACAGGCGCTATCAAGAGCCAGTGTTTGGTTTGTCCGTTCTGGGCTACTGTAGAAACATGGAGGTTCAATATGGTGGACTCTCTGTAGATACAAACGGTTAATTCTAAGGTAACAAAAACACAACAATTCTTATTTTCATGTGATGATACACTAATGAAAACAAACCGATGAATATTATATTCCATTTCTGCCAATAGATCCTCCTGAATGTTGACCTTTCCAGTGATTTTAAACATAATGTTTGCTCATCGTGAGGAGCACTAATTGTTGCATGATGTCAAGTCAAGTCTGAATAGCTGAAATAGCCATCCAGGTTATTTCAACTTGAGCTTGTAGATTTTAAATGTATAACAGATACAGTTCATATGTATGTTTTCATTATTGTATATATATCACCTGACAGTAAGAATTACTGTGTTTTGGTTATGGTAGAATGATTTCTTATCTACAGGCACTGCGGGTCGTCTTCTGTGAAGCACACGAACCATCATGTTTCTACATTAGCCCAGAACAAACAAACCAAACACTGGCCGAGTTTCACAGCCACCACAGTTTCCCCTGAACACTTCACAGCCCGTTTACATTCCCAGGTTGTAAAATACAGACGCCAGTGGTCCTATACACTGGACCTTTAATGGCAATCCATCCAGTAGTTGTTTAGATATTTCAGTGGACTGACCGACTAAAAAAAATGTACAACTGATGCTAAAAAAGAAGTAAAAACACAATAGCATTAGTGAAATGTGCTTACCTAAGATATCTTCCTGTAAGTTAAGCGTGGACCAATCAATGCTCTCCTGTGTCACTTCTTTACAGTATGCAATGTGAATCATACCTGCAGTCGCAGCAGCCTGGCTCGCAGTCACAGGAGACAAACTGCAGGTCTGGTAGGTGTGTGAGAGAGCGAGACTATGGATTTATTGATTCACAGCAGCTGTGCTTTAATCTCACATCTCCTTCTCATTAGAGAGAACAACAACTGTCAAGGAGAGGTTGAAATCCGGCTCTCAGAATACAACCCAACGAAACCTGTGTGCTCCTTGAGATAAGGAGCAAAGATTGTTCGCCTCACTTGGTGCTTGTTTGCTCATCAATTTCAACTCTACTGTGAGATGAACTGCCTCCTTCATAAAGCAATTGTAAGCAAATCTCCTACTGGAGGCCTGATACTTTATTAAAGGAGGAGGACTCGCTCCAGACACGAGGCGTGTTCACTAAACTGTTCCCCTTTCATCTTGTGATACACATCTTCGTACTCTGAATCTGAAAGCCTTCATGAGTCATCGTCTGCAGCAGGGAAGACGCAGCGTACGCTTTGGATTTGTAGTGTTACATAAAAGACATGAACATAAACACACATGTACATGAGTGATAGGATGACAAAAACAGCCTCGGACGATTGGCTTTGTGTGCCTGTGCAGCTCAGTGTTGTGTGAGGGAGGTAACCAGAAGCTGGCTCCTCCTAACCAGTCTGCACCCTGCAGCTCAGAGTCTGTCACTGTTTTGAGACAGAGACAAATTAATTTCATCAGCATTGCTTGAGTGTGAGCTCCACCTGGTGGCGGGGGTTTGTAACGACAAGCTGTGACCCTTCATTGGCCTCCGCAGAAAACAAGGTGTCTCTCACAAGCAGGTTTTTTTAAAGACTTTCCAAATTTGACTTCCTTTTATCTCTCAACAATGTTGGAGCTGTACTCCTTGCCTTTTTTTTTTTTTACTTTTGTAGTGTTTTAAATTTAGCAGACAATATGAGATGCAGTAGAAACGTTACAGACATTTAAGCACTGTTATTCCTTAGTAAATCCAAAAGAAGAATGTAAGAAAAAAATGCATTAATTAGTAAAAAAACAATCAATTGTATTAAGTATTTTTCACCGTTGTCTTTCTCTATTTTCTTTTTCTCTTTCTCGTGTAGTGTGAAAGGCACTATATAAGTACAGGCCATTTATTGCTATTTGTGTTTTTACATTAACAGATTATGGTGAGTACACATCAGGGTTACAGTTAATTATTACCTTCCTAAATAATGTATTCAGTAACCTAATCCACAAAATTAAAGTAACGTAAAATATGACTTTCCATAACTTTTGGAACACTAAATATGTAAATAAAGACAAGAGAAAATAAATATCGGTAAGATGTATTCTATAAGACAGACAGAACAGTATAAAGAAAATGGAAACCAAGATTTTTAACATCAAAATGTCCTGTAAACTGAAAGACCTTTGTCTCAGCTGGAGGACAGAACTTGCTCTGTACTGTGACGTTGTTCCCTTTTCTGCTTTAAAGATAAAATAATGGTGAAATTTTCCCCCACTGAGGCCATGATAACGGACCGGCAGCTGAACGATTAGCTGTGGTTTCACTGAGAACAGAGTGCTGGTGTGAGATTCATGGAGTGTAGTAATGTGTGCACACTACGCGTGTATGCATTTAAAATTGTAATCCTGGTAATAATCCCCATTTTTACTAAATGTTAATGTAAATGTTTTCTGTGATGTAATGGATTAGGAAGGCTGGTACACACAGATGTCGGACAGTTTGGAGGTGGCAGTGTATTTCTCTTATCTTGGCTTCTCTCTATTGGTTCCAGCAGAGTTCAGGATTGATTTTAAGATCCTGTTGATTACTTTCAGACTCCCTACAGGCTTTCACCTGGTTATCTTACTGAGCTTTTAACCCCCTATGAGTCTGAGTGCAATCTATGCCAACCTTTCTAAAATCCTTTAAAAACTGTGTCTTTGTTTTATAACTTTGTTTTTATTTATTTACATGAAGCACTTTTCTCATTTTCTTTGGATTCATTCTGCATAGTAAGGGGCAGTGGCAAGCTAGTGACCGGAAGGTTGTCGGTTCAATCCCCTGGACCGGCAGGATAAATCTGGGTGGGGAAAGTTAAAGGTAGATACCACCACTGAGGTGCCCTTGAGCAAAACCCTTAACCCCCTGGCTTCTAGGTGTGTAACTATGTAAAGGGCGTTCCTAGAAAAGAGAGCTTTGCACTCAGCAAATAAAGATTAAACAAAAACAAATAAAGGATCAAGCTGGTTTACACAATAAATAATGATGGGACTTAAAATGATGAGAATTAAGAATGTAATACAACGTCCATGTAGGAGATTTGTTAGTAATAATAATGATTATTATTGTTGTTATTGCACAATTCATTAAATAAGCTTCAGGATAAAAAAAAAATGATAATAAAAAGAATCAAATGAATAAAAATATATCAGTTTTTTCCTTCAAACACATAGAAATAAAAATAAAAGGTCATTGTAAAACTTTATTTCTGTATGTAAACGTATTTGTGCAGCTGTCTCTCTCTCCTCAGGCTGTGGTTTGGTGTCATTTGTAGTTTTTAACCTCAGATTTAAAATCCTTCTAAAATCTGAATCTCCCGGTGCTTCAACCTGATTGGCTGCCACCGCGAGGCTAACACGCAACCGCGGGCCAGGATTGGCTGAATCTGTGAGCCGCGTCAGAGTAGAGAGACTAACACCGGAAGCCGAGCAAGACTTCAAAATAAAACAAAGGAGCAAAAAAACAACCAAAACGTATTTATTTGTACACAAGAAGTCACAAATAGCCTACCCAGAGTAGATTATAGAGTTTTCAAGATAAGATCAACCAAGTTTGCGAATATATATTTTATTGACAATAAACTGAAGTGCTACACGTAATAATTTAAATTGTGTGCTTTTATTGCAAAGTACATTTTATGTTGTATTTTTAAAAGTGGAGATAAAAATGTTGAATTTGTGATTAATTTTGGTGTAAAAATAATGAAAAATCCTAATGTGCACAGTTTTAAGTTACTTACTTATACGAATACTCATTACTAATTAATTAATATCCTCAAAATGTCTCACAAAGTCAGTGGCTGTTAAAGTTCTCTGTGGTGTTTAATCTTACCTTGTAACAGTTCAGTTTGCTTTGCAGCTCTGCTCAGTGGACATTTTCTGCTGTTTGTCAACCAAATTCTTTCTCCTTTCAAACTATAACACATCACAACAGGAGTCCTCAGAGCAGCAACCAGGTTTATGCTCCTATCAGTTTAAAAGAATGAATCTTTTAATGGATAACCTCGTGCACAATACTGAACTTGCTGACCTTCTGTCTGTGCCACACTGAGGTTTTGTTATGTATGAAATTAAATAATTAAAATATTCCAATAATAGTAATTATATGTGCTGCTGCATTTATGTTTATATTCACACCGACTAATGTTATTTTCTTCTCTTTGCACATGTAAAGGCTCATTGATATGCAGATGGTAGATTCAACTGTGGTCAGTCCTTTAGTCAGATGAATTTATATATTCCTATTATTTCTAGTTGCATGTTTGCAAGAAAGTTACCTAAAAACTATTTTCAACCTTTGTGGACACGAAAGACTCAATTTTATTCTCTTTTACTGAACTATGACTTCTTATAACAGATATTTGTATCCGCTGCCATGCATTAACACATATGCAGACAGTTAAACACATTGTGGACGAGCAAATTAGAAACGTACAAGACATTTCTGCTTAAACATGGACTACTGTATGACAGTTCCAGTCATCTTCCAGCTTGTTTGCGGCTCTTTAAAAGCGCTCTCAGTGTGCTTTTATTTTGTAAGATGTGACCGGAACTGTGTCCCTTATTATGGCTGACTTGTGAGTAGTGGACAGAGCTGCAAACCAGTTGAACCCCCCCTCTGCACCTCCTCCACCAGAGCAGAGGGCGAGAGGGTCCCTGCAGTCCACAGCGCGAACATGGCGGGCTTTGGAGGCGACGTGATGCGTTCATGGTCCGGGTCCGGCTCTGCCACCGACTCCCCGTTATCCGCGTCGGTTCCCGGGGGGGAGCAGCAGCAGAAACCGAGGAAGAGGAGCAGAGCTTTGTGCCTGGCCAGGATGAAGTCCCGCAGCGGCTCCGGCGGCCAGCAGCAGCGTCCGCCCGCCGCCAACAACAACAACAACGTGGTTCATGATCCACTGCCACATCGGGAAGGAGATCAAACACATCTGCAGCAACTGCCGGGGAGCCGAGCAGCTGGACGGTGAGGGCCCGGTTCAGGTGACTGCTGCAGGGGCGAGGAGGAGGAGGAGGAGGTTTAAATGATTACTGTCATCTGTTGGTGACCGCTCCCTGACTGCCGGGGGCCAATCTGCGCTACAGCAGCTCTCAGATCAGCCCTTAATGCTCCTTAAATTCACTATATTTACTCTATAGTGACCTTTACTGGTTCCAAACCTCTGCACCTTAAGGGGGCTGCTTTTCTCTATCAGCGGGTAAAACTGACTGTATTTTATAGATATTTCAGATTATATTATTAATAATAATAATAATAACAGAGAACAGCTGATAAACAGTGAACACAATATCTGCAGGGGGTTTGTGTAAAATGAGTGATTTGGATATTTTTAAAGACTTTGTATACAATTCTCTTTCTGTATTTTGTATTTTTTCTATTTTTATGACAAACGTGTCTTACCTCTTTGGTTGTTTTAACTTCTCTAAAGCAGGACCGTTTACCAGAGAGTGAATATAAAGCTTGTGTTCAGATCTTCAGAGATCTTAAATAATAATCTAATCTTTAAAAATAACAATTTAATTAAGTTTTCTTCACAGAAATGAAAAAAGGGTAAGATATAGGCCTCCTGTGTATATTCTTTACGTTTTCTTACACCCTTTAAAGTAAAGAGTTCTTTAGAGGAAGTTATGGATGATGGATTGTGTGTGTTGGTGGTTTAGTTTTGGTCATTTTGGTTCTTTGGTCCACTTGATTTAAGTGAAAAATTTGTTTCCAGTATTAATGTCTGATCACAGATCGTGTATAGTGTTTAATTAGAGTTACAGCGTATTACCCCAAAAAATCCATAAAAACAAGCCGTCAATTTTAATGACTTAATTGATCAAAACCTTAATTGGAGCTACGACTAATGATTCCTTTTTATTGTCCTCATTAATCACTCTGTTTTTAAATCAATATCATAAAATTGCCTTAGATGAGCCCTGAGGTGACAGCTGTGTCTTGTTTTGAGTGTCCAACAGTGCAAAACCCAAATCTAATATTCAATCTTCACATTTGAGAAGCTGCAGTAGAGAATGTTTATAGAAACATGACTCAAACTCGCCTAAAATGGCTTCCGATTAGTTTTCTGTCAGTTGAATAATCACTTTAAGGGCTCATTGATTTGTCACAGCACAGCTGTCCTCACTAGAAAGTCAATTGATAAACGAGTTGATTTACTTTGAAAATCTCCCTCCAGTGTTATTGTCGGTTTTCAGATCAGTACGTTCAGAGGATTGGGTCAAATGTACTTTTTCAAATGTACAGGTATGTTTCTGAGCCAGTGATGTGACCATTGTTTAAGTACAACCGACTGATTCAAACGTCTTAATTGACCAAGACCTTAACTGGAGCTGCAACTTATTTTTATTTTATTTAGTCTATTAAATGTCAGAAAACTGAAAATGTGTCATCTCCCAGGGCCGACTGAAGGTGGAGTCTCTTTAAATTGCTTATTTTGTCTGAACAACAGTCCAAAACATTGATATATGCAGGGGGTTAGGGTGTCCTCAGAGTTCCTGCAGATCAAGATTCCCCAAAATGTAAAATATATGAGCATGAGTCCAACATACAAAAGATATTGTGAACTTTATAGTAGGGTTAATATGACACAGTTTGTACAATATATACGTACTGGAGGGTCTTTGCTCCGTCTCTTTATCAGCTACAGGGGGTCCTGGTCTGAAAACCATCAAAGACCCCCCTCGTATACTGATACGGTGTATTTGCTGCATTTATTTGATTAATTGGCAAGTTAATTTATTATCAGATCAGTCAAACTGCTTCCAGTGTTACTTCCCCACCACAGATCGATACAGACCGATGAGCAATCAACCCGGAACAGACTTCTGAAGCAGAGATCATTTACAGTATTGATTAATCGCAGCTCGTTCCCCATAAAAAGACCATAAAAACCAACAAATCTAAAAACCTGAATGGACCCAGAACCTGGATGAGTCAGCTGATGGGGGGGTGAGTGCTGTGACCCCCGGCGGTGGCGGTGGCGGCAGCAGCTTCTCTTGTTTGGCTGCTTTGAGTTGTTGTGGAGCTTGTTGTTGAGTGAGTCAGTGTAAGTAAACAGACCCAGGGTCTGAGAGGAAGAATGTGGCCCTGCAGTGTGAGTCTGAGGCCTCTGACTCACCTCTGCCCTCCCTCCACTGCTGGTGGGGGGGGGCGGCGGTGTACAACACCAGCAGGGACCGGATACCTATGTTCTGTTTACGGAAGCAAAGATGAGTCAAACTGTGACGAAATTCCTTAAAAAATGAAAACGCTGCATCTCCTCGCCCCACAGGACAGCTGATCCACTCATGCAGCATAATTCAAATCTTTTATGGGCAAATAATGACATAAATCACAAATATGTCCTGTATTTTTTGTCATATTGATGATTTTGTAGTTTTTTTTGCTTTGAGAGAAATGGTTCCTCCATTTGTCCGGGGAAGGTTTCCGTGAGCGCTGTCATATCCACAGAACAACCTCGGGCTCAAACTGTCGTCCGCTGAGCAGATCTGCCACAGGGGTGGTCGAGGAGGAGAGCTGGAGAGGGTTTGGGGTGGAGAGGGGTTGGATGTTGTTGTTGAAGGGCCTCTCGATGGGAGCTGGCCGCTGAGCTGGTACAGATTTGATCTGACATCTCTCTCTCTCAACAACGCCACACAACAAGGCTGACATCTCCTCCTGTCTGCAGCTGCTTCAGATTTATCTGTTTGTACCACTGACGTCAGCTTTTACATGTGGTCATCGCTTCCTCTGCAGCTGCTGGTTCATCCTGGCTAATGAGGAAAACAAAAAATGGTTTAAGTCAGGGACTTTCTGATCAAAGAAGGAAGCAAACAAGATCAGGAATCTGACTGTTTAATGCCAGATTCCAGTA
>NW_023339674.1:2389113-2393934 GCF_004916995.1 Morone saxatilis
TCATCCTAAATATAAGCAACCAGATTTTATTTTGAACTAACATTTAATCGACATACTAACAAGATCACAATATGGCCAAGTGCAATCTAGGCATAGGACGATATGAAAATTTCATGTCACATTACGATTATCCCGGCCCAAATGATTCTTTATCGCGATTATCATAAAAAAGACGTACTAGAATCACTTTACATTTAATTAGGAAATTTTATTGCATCTCATCTCTCTGATTTAGTTTGGAATCCAAAGTACTTCCACATATCCAGTTTAACATCTTTCTTTGGGATGCCGAGTGCGAGCCGAGCCTGCAGCCAGGGTGACAGACTGAGAACTCTAACTAACAATTATCTAATTTATTTGCTGAAGGTAAAATGTGTGACAGAACATCATTATAATGAAGGTGCAAATCTTATTCTCCAGATGTAAGGAAACATGTTTCTTTGGTGCTACAGACTGAAAATTTAGATTTAGATGCAAAAATAAATCGCAATAATATTTCATTTACCATGTTGTGCAGCTCCATTTTGAACCAAAAGACTCACCAATACTTATTAAAACAACAAAAATACACATTTTATTTGTTGTTGCTTTAGTAAAACGTCTACGGTTTCATAATGATAACTCCGCCCCCACATGATCTGAGAAATTTACAAATCTAAACAGACTACTAGTTAATGTTGGAGAAAATGTCATTGCTATGCCAGGACATGCACATAAATTGCACATAGTAAACCTACAGTAGCCCCAATATATCGGTAGCTAGATGCCGACGAGTACTGTGTGCTGTTTGTGGGGTTTTTTCATGACCGTGTGAGCAGCACAAATCACACTGACTCAGATCTTTTCAATTCTGATTGGGGCCACTTTTCATATGGTCCACATCTGAGCTATAATTCAGAATTGAGCGCTACGGTCTGCAGTGTGAACGCAGTCATACTGTTTCCATTGTATTGTGCACGAGTCAGGCTGCGTTCTTTATGGACATTGTGGTTAGAATATTCTCTGCTTGTTGACTTTTCTCTCACATGAAAGTAGGCAACTCTGATCTGCTCGCACATATTTCCCCGTTTTCTATCCCTCTGAAGTATATCTGTGTAAATACGTGTATCAGTGTGTTTACATCCACTACCGCCTGCTAAAGTGTTGGTTTCCTTTTTGTTTTATTCGTCGCCTCTGGCTCAGGCCTCATGCCCTCGCTCCACAGAGCCTGCCTCATACTCATACAGGATGTTGTGTGTAATGGGAAAAGGTGTAATTTGAAATGAAAAACTGCCACTCTGCTGTATAGAACAGCCTCCAGCATCATTACATGCAAACAGCTCCCCATACAGAGTCAGTGAATGGGAAAAGTGGAGGAGGGAGCGACTGTGATCACTGTGATTGTGATATTTGTGTTTGTCGTGGATATTCTCTGCAGCACCTCTTGTTTACAGTCTGTTTATGCTCTCTGTTCCCATCCATGTTAAATTCTGTAAAAAATCTTGTCGGGCCCCTCCTGAGGTCTTTCTTTAAATCCCCCCCCCCCACTTGTCTAACTGTGATTAACTGCGAACCAAATGAGCTTTTCCTGACTTGATTATGCAGCGGCCCCTTCGAGGTTGCGTCCCCTGACATTTCAATCTCAGACAAGTGATCATCTGTTATCCAGGTATTACAGTAATATGATAATTTTTTACTTTCTACCGGACTTACAAGTTATCTTGAGCTCCCTTTTGCGAGTCATATTTTACATCAGCGTGGGTATTATCTTACCCCCAGGCTGTACATTTAAAATGATTTTACTTGTAGAGATTATTTTCATTATTTATTAAAGGTCCTTTACTGATAGTCACAATTACTTTAGATGTTTGGTTTTTTTGTCCATAACCCAAACATGTTCAGTTCACAAATGATATAGAAGAGAGAAAAGCAATTAAATCCTGAAGTTTGAGAGAGTTCGGCTAACTTCCTGTCCGTTCTTGCAGTTAGCAGTCTCCTCCCTCCTTCATACATTACCACGCCTAAATTCAGCTGGCTCTCCTTGAGGACCGCCTCTTTGTGGCGTTCTCTCTCCTGATTGGATGACGAGATACCAGGAAATGTATTCGATTTACTGCAGAAAGGACGAACTGGGAGACCCATTTTACTGACTGAATCCTCTTATATTACTGCTGACTGTGAGAATGTAGAGCTTTTAACACTTATTGTAAGAAAAAATATCACTTATTGCAACTTTAATTAGCTAATCATAGCAGCGTTGTACCCTGTTTCTATTGCATCTGCATCTATTTTAGTTCTGGTATGGGTAAAAGAAACATTACCATTAAACAAGTCAGAAACATATTTTTGTAGGTGTTGTGTGCCTGCTGTTTAATGACCTTGTTGTTGTTGCTGTTGTTTTCCAGCTGAGGAAGTGGAGAGGTTGGCAGCGATGCGCTCTGATTCGCTGGTTCCAGGCACGCACACGCCTCCCATTCGGCGGCGGAGCAAGTTCGCCACCCTGGGACGTCTGTTTAAACCCTGGAAGTGGAGGAAGAAGAAGAGTGAAAAGTTCAAGCAAACCTCTGCCGGTGAGAACCAAAAGCACTATAAACACCCCACCTCTCGCTCCCCGTGGTACTCTGCTTCCCTCACATCTCAGCAGAAGATAAATGTCTCCCCTGTTGCACCTAGCCAATTGATGAATGGCAGCTCAGAGGGGCTGTGCTGCATAGCAGGGGGTGTTATAGAGGCTGCAGCAAAGATCTGCGATGTATGATTATGGTTATGTAAGGCCGGTAGAATGCTCCTGCTGCTGCTTCATCAACCAGACCATCAGCACTGATGTGCCTGGTTCCTACTGGACGGTCTGGGTGTTGGCGGTGTCTTATGTAGTCTAATATCTGAATCTTAGTCTTAATTTAGTCTTTAAATGTTTTGTTTTTATTGTGCAAATCTTGAACAGTACATCTCCTTTTCCCCACCACTACATATATACCTACCTACAAGTAAACATACCAAAAACTATAAAAATAAAGTAAATGTCTTAAAATGTCTTAAAAATAAAGGCTCATAATATAATAAAAAGCCCAAGAAATGGCTTTAGAAATGTATTGGATTAATGAAGTTAACATTACTTTTATAAAGTTGCATTTTTCAGTTTCGCTTTAAAATATATTTTTGGGAAAAATTAGTATTGCTCACACTCACAAACAACTACAAAACAAACCGATATGGAACAAGTACCGATCTCCTTCATATACTTTGTAATGTTTTTGCCAGTATGGACGTGAAATAGTTCTTAAAAACCTGCTGAAACCTTATTCTGTGCCTTCACAGAGAAGTTAAAAATAAAATCAGATAAATAAAATTTAGAAATGAACTAAACAATAGCCTGAACAATTTATATCAATATAAAAATACAAGAGGCATATTCACAGTATACCATTGAATAATAAAGACAGAATATGACCACGGTAGTTATAATAACATTAAAAATCTTAAAGAAAAGGAAGAATCTAGTCTGTGGAAAAATGGAGCTAATTGGAAAGCTAATTTATACAATTTACATCTATTATACTCAGTTCAGACATTGTGCCTGAAAGCTGTTAATTATAGTAATTATCAGAGATGCAAACACAGCAGCTGTGGAAGACTTGATTATGAATGTTAACTGCAGCAACAAATGAGCTTTAAATGGTGATTGTCAGCGCGCCACGGTGTCGCCTGTACCATGTTAGCCCCACTACCTGAGGACACGTGGATGCTGGTGCATATGTCTGCTTCTCTACAATATGCACCCAGTAAGTAAGCTGTGAAGTGGAGGAAAGCGACTGATTCGGGCGGAGGAATAGAAGCTGTTGTTGTTTCTCAGCTGGGTGAATCTTTCTACATCCTGTTCTCACTGAGAGACACAAACACGCAGCGGAGGGGGGGTGCAGAGAGGCTTCCTACAGCCAAGCTGTTCCCCCAGCTGTCACGGTAGGTGACTGAAGCCTGCTCCCTTTCTCTGTATGAAAATCAAACACTATATACGTTGTACAGCACACGCGCACACAGGTAGGGCCGTGTTGTGAGCGCCATGTGTTACTGCTGGGCTCTTGCCCTCACTCAGTCTAAGTGCATTAAATTATGTGTGCATTCATAGAGAAAAGTATGTTTTTATGGGGATGGGGGGAGGTATGTAAGGTTCAAAAATATCTGAAATTAGCTGTCCTGGAAAATCTGGAAAACCTGAAAATCTAGAGACTAGTTTTCCAGTCATAGAAACACCTGGAAATTGATTAAAATATCCTGGATATCCTGCATGCTGTCCTGGAAAATTTTAGTTTTTTGCATGTGCAAATTAACGTTACAGTTAGAAGAAAACTGTACTCACTTTTTTTTTCCTTCAGGTCAAACAGAGTATAGATGTGGAAATGCTCTGCTATACTAAACGGAGCCTTTGCTTCCCTGCCATTTCTTCCCTGCTTTAAGTCTCCCACAATTTTTCTCCCACAATGATTCATATTGTTTTCTCACCTTTTGCTCTAACCTCTGGTCATTTTGTAATTGGCTGATTGTTATCATCCACTGTTATGCCGTTGATAATATTCACACGTCCTGCATCCAACAAGTTTTAATGAAAAGTACTCCAGGCGCAGTAATGTTAATGAGCGTCTGCTTCAAGAGGATCATTTCTTTTAGATAACTGTTGGAATTGAATGTAATTAGCAGTCATAATACTTAAAGGCTGGGGGATAAAAACTTGACTAGAACAGCGGCCGAACATTTCACTACAGAGAACTAAAAGGGAAAAATATGAATAACGAAGGAAAATTTATGAAAGTGTGTAGATATAGGGTGCCCGGTTAGCTCAGTCGG
>NW_023339674.1:2394060-2427281 GCF_004916995.1 Morone saxatilis
TAAAGGCATAAAGGCCAAAAAAAAGAAGAAAGTGTGCAGATATTAAAATGGAACTGGTGAGAAAACTGAAACAAATCATGTCCAACTTAGAAGATACAACAGAAGGAAAAAAAAATTAACACACGTTTGAAACGTGGATTCAGTAATTTAATACAACAGAGAAACAGAGACAATGAAATGAGGTGTGTGTATAAAACTCGTTTTCAGTCATCACACTGTACAGTTCATGATGTGTTCTTGTGTTTCAAAAGTATTACTGGGTAGCAACAGCGATGGAGGCAGCAAGTCCAAACAGACATCTGCTGCAGCCGACGCATTCCTCAACACTAATAAACGCTCTGAGTATCCACAAGTTGTTCATTTGACGCCATGTCTCCTCTGCCCCCCCCAGTGCTGGAGAGGAAAATGTCCACTCGCCAGAGCAGAGAAGAGCTCATCAAGAAGGGAGTGCTGAAGGAGGTTTATGAGAAAGGTGAGAAAACAAAAGTGATCAATACAATCTGACAAGTGCGGAAACGACAGGTGATCAATCAGTTGACCTGATATTGTCCTTTTCATCAAGTAAAAATATTAAAGGTAGCAAAAAACGATATTAAGAGTCACACAAAATGAGTGTAGCTGTGGATATGTTTACTGAGGATTTTAAAATGTTGGTAAAGATTGGTACTTAAAACAGAGAAAAAGGCAGCTTTTACGGCTTTACCATTAGCGCTTATGTCCACACGGTGGCGTGCTAAAGTGCGCCTGGACGCCTCCAAGCGGTTTATCCAACCGCGGCCAACCCATGACGACCCGCTCTTTCTGCCTCTTGAGCTGCAGTTACATGCACACGGGTTTTCCTTCTGATTGAAGTTTTTGGGGTCTTTTTATATCTGGTGTGATCCAGTTTTTGCATATAATCAGAAGAGCTGTGTGACATACACAAATGTGCAAAGGAATACATTGTGCATTTTGTCTTCTCCGCAGCTACTTTTCAGCACCACCCTGGTTTCATTCATTATGACTTGTTTAAAAAAGTAATTTCGTGTTGTCCTTCTGTCAAGACGTCCAGTAAGAGCTCTTTAAGAGTTTCTCCGTGTTTATATGGAACATTTTTGTTCTGTTGGGGCTTTTAAACTGATTGCAATCAGAATACTGGGCTCCATGTGAACATAACTAATGAAAGCAGCTGATATTTGAGAACCTGGAAACAGTTTTTTGCGTGATTATTTGCTTTATTCATTAATTGATTACAAACACTGTTGGTGGTTGATTCTCTTGTCATTATCTTCAACACTTCTCGCAGCCCTGAATTGTAGTTTGAGGCTGCCTCCTCTGTCTTCCATTTACCTCTTTTAACCCTCTTCCCCCTGTTCATCCTTTCCTGTCCGTATAGACGGCGCCTCCCCGGCTTTACGAGAGGAGGTGAAGATGGAGAACGGGCGCTCTCCGGTGCTCGGCTCTGGCCTGTCGGACTCTGAAGGTACTGAGCTGATGGAAGGTGCAGCTGCAGCTGTAGGTAGGCAGCAGAGCCTCCCACCCTTGTTCATCTCATCTCCCAGCTCGTATCGTAGCGTCTGACTGTTTTATTTCTGTGTCCTCTCCTCCTCAGGCTCTCTGGAGTTTCAAATGCCTAGTGAGGGCGCGTGTCAGCAGGACCACGCCCAGAAGTCCAGCCAGGCTCCGCCCACAAAGAAGTCCAGTGTGTATCCGGGTGAAAGTGCTGAATCTACGCTCTCCAGACCTCCTCCACTACACAAACAACCTCCTGCACTACCACCTAAACCCTTCAACAGGCTACCTAATCACATTACAGGTAAGTTTGTCTTTGCTCATATTTAAGTCTGTGGCTCTGTTTATGAACGTCTAACCCTCTCATCATCCTCCCCCCTCTGTGCAGACGGTGCCCCGGTGAAGTTGCCGTGTATGTCGGTGAAGTTATCTCCTCCTCTACCTCCAAAAAAGCTCATGATCTCCATACCTGCAGGGAGCATGGAGCCCTCTTCACTCGCCTTCCAGAAGTGCCCCGCACCTTCCAGCCATGCTCCAATGGGCGGGCACTCCCTGCAGTACGGGGCGCTGCCCGTTTCCCTCCACCCCCCCAGCAGAATCATAGAGGAGCTCAACAAGACGCTGGCCCTCACCATGCAGCGGTTCGAGAGGTGAGGATCCAACTGTCGGAGTCAGTGTGGAAGTTCTGATGCAGAGATCCGAACCCAGAGTGCTCCGCTCGGCTTATCATATTTTACATAATCGAGGACCAGTTGTCCGATCTGTCGGAATCGTATGCCTCTGAGCTTATCGATCCTTTTACTGATGCTGGTCTGTTTTTATGACAGTTTGTTTGTGTGTACACTGCTGGAAACCTGCAATAAGAAGGGGTCATGGCGTAGAGCAATGGTTCTCAAACTGTGGGGCGTGAAGAGTTTGCTGATACTATTTCATTTATTCAAACATTTATTTCACTAAAATTCCATCCTTTATTAGTTGCTTACCCTATCATTGGTAATGATTGATAAAAATTCTTCTGGAGGGGGCACGCCAGAAAAAGTTTGAGAACCAACGGTGCAGAGTAAGAAATGTCTAAAACGTGGCATCCTTTCAGGAATGAAGAGGACAACAGTTGTTCCAATTTCCACCTGTGTGTTTAACTCCAATAAGAGAAAAAGGAACAATGAGAGTTGTGCTAGTTGTAATGTCAACTTATAATTTAAAACATCAGTCATGTGTTTGACATTTTACACACATTTGCCGCTGTTTCACAGTCAAGCAGCACGTGCGTTACTGGAGTTAAATATCCGATCTTATAATAAAATTAGGCTCAGCTTTGACTAAGAAAACCTCAATGAAAACCAATGCTGTACAAATATTCTCTAATTTCATTTTAGATGATGACTGTTGCTACAGCCTCTGCTCGGTTTTTACACCGCGTTCAGATAATAAGATATAGGCCTTTAATTAAGTTCTCTCCAAAAATGACATATATAAAACTATATATACATTCAGGTTTCTGCTGAAATGACTGCAGGTGGATGGAAAACTCCCACTGCTCTCTTATTAACGGAGGCCCACCGGTCACACCGCCTCTCCTCCAGCAGCTCACACCTCCACATCCATCAGTGTGATTGGTTTCCTGTCTGCAGGTTGATTTGACTCTGCTCTAGGCAGCTGTTGTTGGTCATATAAAGCTTACTGATGTGCTGTTTGGGTGTGTACCTGTTTATTTTTTACAAATCACTCCTTAATTTTACACCATTTTGATTCCAACTGCAGGCTTTTCTTTCCAATGGTTTGTTTTTAGAGTTCAAGTTTAATGATAGACGACCAAAACAAATGATTCCAGGGCCTCATCGGTCACAGCCATGTTGGTGGACTTTTCACACGTATTCCCACTCTAGATCACGCACATGCAGCAGCTCTCCTGTTATTTCACAACTTCATGCAACGTTGAGCACACACCTCCGCTCTGACCTTTGCCCTTTTTCCCACCGCCCCGTAGCTCCATGATGCACGCTGTTCCCACGGTGATGATCGAGTGTGACGACGACAAAGAGAACCTCCCCAACGAGGCGGACTACGAGGACCTGCCCGGTATGTACAAGGACGAGGACGACGAGGAGGAAGAGGAGGAGGAAGAAGACGACGATGAGGAGGAGGAGGAGGACGACGATGATGAGGAAGATGAAGATGATACATTGTTTACAAGTAGGTGTTTTGCATTCTCTCTGTGTGGTGTTTCTCGTTCCACCTGCTTCTTCTTCACCGGAGCTTTGATCAGAAGTGGCTTTCCAGTGTCAATTTGTATCATGTAGCAGCCACCTGTTGTAATCCGTTCTAATATATGTGCATATGTGTGCACATGAATTACGTTGTGTTTCCGTATGGTTGCACAAGCACAGACGTCTCACATGGCTGGAAGCTCTCTGAGCTGCAGTTTATCAGAGATGTGAATTATTTATCACAGGAGCATGTATGTAGTTTATTCAGCGTATTTAAATAATGTACACACAATACATAATACATAAGGAAAGGAGAAAAGGGTGTGTGCCTTAAGAGCAATAACCCAAGACAGGATTATAAAGACATCTCACCAAAAAGAAAGGGTCAAAATCTAAGCTGCAATTATTGATTTCATGTGGCCACTAGGGGGCAGACAGACATATTATCACCTTGTACAAATATTATGGCTAACATGCTAGCTTGGCTTCCACCAGCTCTTGAAAAAAATAGGTGTTATATGCTATAGGTGCAGTCCATTCATTTTACAAGAATACATCTTAAACTCAATCAAACTCAAACATTATTTACATCATATTACTAGGAATCTAACAATATATCACGAGACAGTTGCATCACACATATACGTGAAGATTGAAATTGGTGCGAGGAAAAATGAATCATGATTTTACTTTTGATTGTCCTTGTTCGACGTCCTACGACAGTCGCATCAGTAGCTGTATCAAGGCACAGAGACATCAGTTTCATTTTTACAAAGAGAAGGAAATATTCATTGTTTTGCACAGTTTATACTCTACCTCAGAAATAAAAAAGGATTCTATAATTTGATGAAGAAAATACATTTAGTAGATTTTTGTCTGAGAAATAAAAGAAACTTTGTCAGTCATTATTTATCTTCAGTG
Organism: Morone saxatilis; assembly: GCF_004916995.1. Classification (NCBI taxonomy): domain Eukaryota; kingdom Metazoa; phylum Chordata; class Actinopteri; family Moronidae; genus Morone; species Morone saxatilis. The sequence goes on from NW_023339674.1 coordinate 2,398,680, forward strand.
TCATTTTGTTAAAAATAATCACATCATGAACCCAGTATTGTGAGTTGAGTGTATCGTTACATCCCTACATATTACACTTTTACGAGAGCTTCAGGAAAAACGAGCACTTACAAGAGTTAGACAGCTGTTTAGGTCATTATCTGGAATCTAAACTGATCACAAGACGGAGATCTGTTTCTGCCTGGAAGCCTCGAGGGAAACCCTGAAATAAAAAGGAAAAAATGGAAAAAATATAACCACCAGAATTATGTGAGGTACTGGAAGAAAATCTATCCAGGCTCCTTACAGTCAGCTTGTAAGGTGAGAGTACAATAACATCCATTTTGCCTCCTGTATGATCGCTAAAGGCACACTGGCCATGAAGGTTTTACGAAAGGACTCTCTGGCCATCAAGCTGAGTAACCGTCCATCGAAGAGGGAGCTGGAGGAGAAGAACATCCTGCCGCTGCAGTCGGACCAAGAGCGACTCGAGTCCCGACAACAAACAGCCACCAAACTGACCAGGTATCACACACACACACACACACACACACAAACACACCATCATGCACAGGCACACGTTGCTCCACATGCAGGCCCAGTCACCTGCAAAGTGCTGAACCCACGTTAGCTGGGATAGATGTGACCTGGCTGCTGAAGGGAGCAGATGATGGATGATGAGTCATAACGGAGGGAGGAAGATTAAAGCCGAGGAGCAGCTGGACATGAGGAAAATAGAAAGTGGAGTGCAGTGTGTAGAAGAGCGGAAAGTGCAGCGGAATGTGCAGATACAGCAGTGTTTCTCACAATGATCATATAAAACTATCTTTAAGCATTCTTAATGCAAAAAGATAAAACGTCTTAAAACATTTATTTATGTCATAAAACGTTTGTTTGATCTACAATTTATCATCTCAGACACATCTTAAGACATCTTTCTTAAAACCTTTGTTTTTAACCATTATCAGGGTTCCCAGACTCACAGCAAACCTTTCAGCATCATAATGAACCCGAGACACTTCATCATTAAAAAAAGGAGTTATAAGACTGGACTTTGACTCTGCTCTGGTCAGAATAAATCCCTAATTCAGACGTGAATGATAAAAACAGCAGTTTCAATGCTGGAAAATGGAGGAGATTTCTGTAATATCCACAATGGAAATAGACTAGATAGATAGATAGACAGATAGATAGACAGACAGACAGACAGACAGACAGACAGACAGACTTTATTGATCCCAAGCTGGGAAATTACAATAACAACATATAGCCAAAATTGATGCAACACAACAAGATAAACACCAGCCTTTTTTGAGCTGATGTCAGTAAACTGAATATCAGCTGATGCTGTTTGGTGCATCCTTATAATCACCTCGTCACATATTATCACTGGAGAGGTGAATTTCATTGAGATTTCTCTAACTCTTCTAATGAAATGCATATCTTTAAAGTTTAAGTTTGTGGATTTAGTTAAATTGGTGTCATTAACCTTGAAAAACACTGTAGAGTAGTGTTAGCCAGCTGTGAAGAAATGATTTTCCTCCTCCACTGGCTTCTCTTTTGACCCCCAGTGCTCTCAACCTCCTGCTCTTAGCACCACTACTGTTCTCACTCGCCATCCATCATCCTCCCAACCGTATGAAACGCTGCACCGCCTCAGAGCCCCAGACTGTAAATTCACAAAATAGATCACTGGCAGTCAGCAAGTCAGCCCGGATGAGATTATTTATTAATCAGGTACAATTACGATGATCTAGAAATAAAAAAAACACACGATAAAAACAGATTTCCTGAAATAGATGTGTCACTGTTTTTCAGACGGCTGAGTCAGCGGCCGACAGTGGAGGAGCTGGAACAGAGGAACATACTCAAACGTAAGTAACGCTGCGTACAGTTGCGAGAGTGACGGTGGATATTTCTTTCTTCTATGTGTGATTTATGTTCTCGTTCTCCTTCCTGCCAGCTCGAAACGATCTGGAGGAGCAGGAGGAGAAGAGGGAGATCAAGAGACATTTGTCCAGAAAGGTAAGATGGACACGGAGTCTTTGATCAGTGGTAATTGTTTAGATGGTCGGTTCACGACCCCCGGCTGGAAATATGAACGTGGTTGCCGTGGTGACGGGACTGCCACCCTTCAGACTGCAGTCGTTTGAAAGGATGATGGTATTATCTGTTACATCATCCTCTCATTCTGTGAGAGAGAGAGCGATCGTCTTCATCTCAGTGACTCAGGTATTGATAGATGAAGCCGCTCTTCCACCGCAGAGAAACAATCACTTCAGTTTGGTTTCTTTCTGTCACTTAATACATATTTACTTATACGTTTTGTCTTTGAGATTCATCCAGTAAATCATCCTTTTTCATTTAAATGATATATATATTTTCTAGTATGAGTCATTGAGTCTGTGTCATCTCTAAGCAGGATATCTCTGGCTCCCAGTGTGCTTTAGAATTGTTTTTAAGATTTTACTGATCACTGTTAAGGCTCTACATGTAACATTGGTTTTAAAAGTGCAATACAAATAAAGATTATTATCATTCATTATATGATAATCTCAAAAATGACTTAAAATATGAGTTGAATTTGGTGGGAAATGGGAATGAGCCAAGGAACAAGTTATGTTTTTTAGAGGTGATCGGGGTGCAGATATAATATTTTTTAAGAGATTTATTTACATTTAAAGACAAATGAAGAAGAAAAAATGTTTTCCAAAAAAATGACTCTAGGGGTAGATTTAAATAAAGTAAGCATTTTCTATTAATTCAAATAAAAACGTACAATGTTGGGTCTTATTGCCAGAGTTATGCAACCTCTGTCTGCTTTCATTTTATTGATTATTCAACTCAAGTTATACAAAGAAAAAATAAGAGAAAAGAAGATTTAAAACCATAAATATATATACATTACACATAGAAACAAATTGCTTTTCCCATATTTTCTAACAAAGGTAGCAGCTACTTTCTTCTCAAGAACGTCAGCTTTCATTCGTCAGCGTGCACGTTGCAGGATGATGATGATCGGACTGACACTGCTCCTTTCTTTCCTCCTCTAGCTCAGCCAGAGGCCCACAGTCGAGGAGCTGAGGGAGGCGAAGATCCTCATCCGCTTCAGCGACTACGTGGAGGTCGCCGAGGCTCAGGACTACGACAGGAGAGCAGATAAGCCGTGGACCCGGCTAACAGCTGCTGATAAGGTTAACCTAACACACACAGCATACTCAAACAATGCTTAACTCTGGATTCAAGGAGTCTATACATATAAACTGTATGTAAATGTGTGTCGCTTTGTGTGTTCAGGCTGCCATCAGGAAGGAGCTGAACGAGTTTAAAAGCACAGAGATGGAGGTGCATGAGTCGAGCCGCCATTTTACCAGGTAAGGCAGAGTTATGAGGGTGTAGAGCTCGTCAGATATCAGACAACTAACTGTGAGATAGATTCAAATGTGAGAGACAACTTTTCTTTCAAACTGTTTGAAAAGTTTGTCCCGAGTGCGGTGCTGGAGTAAAATGTAAAGGGATTATCCTCTGTATGAAATCTCAGATTACATTGTTAGACTTGGCTCAGCCTTTATCAGTTTAAGCTGCACTCTTTGTCAGTCTCAGCTGTACTTACACTGCGCTACTGTCATATTGTTCAGACCATAATTGTGAGCAGCCGAGTGTGAAAACTGTTCAAATTGGAATTTCTGACAGCTGCCGTATCTCCCACTCTGCACAGAGCTACTGAAGTGTCAACAGACTGGTGGCAAAATAGCTGCCAGTGCTGGCATTTGCACTCAGACTAAGTGATTGTAGCCTAATAAAAAGGAGCTATAAAGTGACATTTAGCTGAGTAGCATTAAATAAATACAACAGAGGCTGGTTGGAATTCAGTCAGTAGTTTTAGAGGTTACCTGTCATGTACTTCAGTTAATATTTTGACCAGCTGTTGAGGCTAAAAGTCAAGATTTATCCTCCGGGTTCTTGCATGTCACATTTTAATGATCAGTTTGTTATGATATTTATTTATTTAAAGGACCAGTGTGTAGGATTTTGTGGCATCTGGCAGTGAAGTTGCAGCCATCTGAATACTGCTCATGCTTCCATACGTGTAGGGAGACTACAGTGGCTGCTAAAGTAAAAAAAAAAAACTCAAAAGGCCCTTTTTAGAGTCGGTGTTTGGTTTGTCCGTTCTAGGCTACTGTACATGTAAACATGGTGGCCTCCGTGGAAGAGGATCGCTCCCTCATAGATTAAAAACGTCTCATGGAACTAAGCTAATAGAACAAATGGTCGAGTGTAAACACTGAAATCTGTCAAAAAAGAAGTGCATTAAGTATGTTTGACGGTTAAAAATGAAGAAAATACAGAGATTTGTTTAAAAAGTTCAAAAAAATATGAGATCAACATCAAATCATCTACTAGATCTTCCTCCAAATCGCTAATTTTACACAAACTTCCTGCAGTTATTGTGTTCACTGTTTGGATTCATTGTGCAGTTTTTCAGTCGTCAGTTTACTCACTGATAGAAAGGGGGAAGAAGGTTGGGAACCACTGTTCTAAGGTAACAAAAACACAGCGATTCTTATTTTCTGGTGATTATACACTAATGAAAACATACCTAAGAATATTAAATTAAATTTCTGCCAATAGATCCTCCTCAATGTTACACACTGGACCATTAATTCTGGAGTAAAAGACCACCTGACAAACCTAAAGGTGCTAGCGTTTCTGAAACGTTACTCACTTCCTCTCTGTCATCCTGCAGGTTCCATCGGCCGTAAAGTGGTCGAGCCAGACCTTCGGCCATGCTTTCACACTCCCACACCGAGCCTCAAGTGTTCAGACCGCTACCTGCTGCCCTCGTACTGCTACCTGCTCCCCTTGCCAGCGTCGACTTCACACTGACAGACTGGACACAACCCGTGTGCTGCGGCCAGCACAGGAAACGGGAGCAAACGCTTCTACAAGTACAGATGGCTTCAACTCTCCACTGGCGGCTCCCGTCAGTGCAGACTTTACAGACCTCTTGATATTCAAAAGCTTTTATTTGTCCTTTTTTTTTAATGAGGAAGAGGTGGCGATTTGTTTACTTTGCTTTTGGGAGTCAAACACAATCTGTGCCGATTTGGAGGATGGGAACGGTAGGAGGTGAAGATGGGACTTCATTTTTCTGTTTTTTTACACAGGGATTGTTTTCTTGCCTTTCACCGTGTTCTCAGCTGGACTTAATCTTTCCTGGGGGGCGCGCTTGTGTTGGCACAATGTTACTCCACAGACGACAACTCGATGATCGTTTATCTCATTTAGCCAGAGGAATTAAAATATTTATAACAGCTTATGCTGTTGCAGGCAGCTGAATCTTAAGCCAAAATCTCCTAAAATCCGAATCAAAATCCCCAAATTCTCTCTGCAAGCCAGTAACAGTAAAACAAATATCCTCTAACACTTTCACACCAATCAACCGAGCAATAATTTCAGATTTTCTCCTCATTTGTCCGTGTTTATGGGCTGCATTCAAGAGCTCAGAAACCCTTTTCAGACGGCCATTTTAAACCAAAGCAACTTGACTTGCTGTGGAAGTCGCGATCTTGAATGCATCCCAGAGTGACTGCTGTTGAGAGTTCAGTAACGCACTGTGTCACTGTGCCTACAGTATTGTTTACACAGGGATTTAAAAGTTGCCAAATTAACTAGTTTCATTTGATACAGAATATTATCTGTAGACACAGTAAAATGTTGCCGAACTCTCTGCCAAACTACAAGAAAGAAGACTTTTTATTTCATTTTTTATTGTCTGAGATGAACCTTTGGCGGTACAGAATATGAAAACCCTGCCACATGAGTTTTTTATTGTTTACAGTCCACGTTAGGTTCATGAATTGGTGGTTTCTGACCATATTATTGGGAGAACTGGTTGATCTGTTGTGTGTGTTATGACTGTGTGTCTGAGTGTGTGTGTGTATGTATGTACAAGCGTCAGTAATATGACTGTCTCTTGTATGTTTAAAAATGTTTTGGGAGAAAAATATTCTCAGAATTATAAGACTTGTACATAGTAAAGAAAGTAAGCGAGACTTTTCAAATGTTTTTTTTGTAAAGCAGAAAAAACTGCATGTGAGTATTAATTTATTGTGAGTCTTCTATGATGTATGCAGTTTCTTAAAGAAAGAAACTTATTAAAAAAATAAGTTTATGCTTCCTTGCCTTTTTCCAAACAGGTTTCTTTTCTTTGCATCCGCTCCGTGTAGCAGCTGTTTCCAGTGTTCATGCAGTCGATTTCTTTCCACGTGCTCTGCTGAAAGCTGGGAATCGTCTTGTCGATATAAAGAGTGGCTCCCGGCTCCTCGGGCTTACTGAAAGTTGCCTGTGATGAGTTTTCGGTTCAGTCATGCAGAGATGAATCCCCACTGACACCGAACGCCACAGTCTGTTAGTCTCTCAGAGGAGTTAAGAGGTGCATCCTGGGAAAGTAGTTCCCCTGTAGGTGTGTGTGGAGCTCCGTGTGGCTACACAGCGTGCATCGGAGTGCCGCAATATTTGTGCCACAAGTCGATGGCTTTAGTCACAATGGCGTCTGTGTTTTCCTGCGGTATCTGGAAGGGAAAGGTTGGTGTGAGATTTTTACAAGGCCGCCTACTATGAGGACGACAAACAATGCATTTCTGTTTGGTGGACAACAGAGCGCGGCAGGAGTGAGTCCAAAAACCAGGAAGTGAGTTAGCATTTTAACACTTCTGGTTCCCTCTCCTCAAAGTCAGTGGGTTTTCTGAACGAGATGCATGAAATAAAGTCTGTGGTTACACAAGCTTTAAGAGATTTTCACATTTTGTTCTAAGACATAAAATACATAGATAAATAAGCCACACATCAATTTTGAAGCTTTTAAGTGTCTTAAAAAAGACTAGAGGTTGTTGGTGAACACCGAACATGGAAACTTATCTACTTACTAGTTCGCCTTTATTGCCACCGTGCTGTTTGTTTATAGCCTAATGTTTTTACTTCAAATCTATGCTTCAAAAATATAATATAAAAGTCCATTTGTTTGATTATCTTCCTGAACAAAACATGTAAGTATCATAAACTTCTGTTCGCCACAGAGTTTACTATCTGTAATAATCCCATTGGCTTTTTGTTGAAGGAACCAGGGCGAAGCTTCCAGGCGGGCCCCCTGCAGCACTCTATAACGTAACACTGTTGCGCCGTCAGTTACTCACGTTGCACAGAATCTTGACGACGCCTTCAGGCCGGTTGATGCCCAACAGTTTGATCTTGTAGCTGAGCAGAATCTCCAGGGCCACAAACACCAGGATCTTACAGGAGCCACTGATCACCTTGTCCCACACCCTAAAAACAATCCAAGTTCATTTGAACGCGGTTGAGAATTTAAGGTCAAACCTGTTCTGTACAAATGACGAAGCCTCTGCTGTATCTTAAAAACGATACCGCTTTCATTTCTGAAGGCTTGAGAGAAATGTATTTTTGACTTTAATAACATTCATTCAGACAAAGGGGACAGCTGTCTCTTGACTCTCACTCAGTCTGTAGCTTTCAGACATGTTTGTGCTAAGCAACAAGTTTAAATATTCTGCAGTGTATTTGTTTCCTTTGGTAAGCAACACCACAGTTCTGGTTATCTTCCTGTACCCCATAAGGCATTGCAAAGTTAAAGGTAAAGTCAAACACCATGATATAGTGTGAACAGGGACACAGCACGTACAGCAACTAATGTTAGCTATGTGGCTGAAGTTGCAGCTAACATGCAGAGAGGATGAAGCACATCTTGGTGAACTGAAGAGTAAAGCGAATGTCTGTGGGCAAGTCTTTTAATGTTAGCTGACACACAAATCCTGGCTGGAATAACAAGTTAGTGCTGGATATCAGCTGGATTCTGTTTTTAGACACAGAACTGAAAGCTAACCAACCATGAGGAAATCCTCAGGGGGAAAAAAGTGTGTCGGAATCACATTACCTAGAATTGCTTTAAGACTTTATCAATGCTAGTTCTTCCTTGTGTAGCAGGGCTCCAGTAAAAAAAAACAATGACATCCTTCTCATCTCTTTGTAACTGCAGGTCTGAGTGCTTCCTGACAACAGGATCAGATCAGCCTGACAGACGTTTTGGATAAAAGTTTACAACATCCTCCTTAACAATAATTATCAGGACTAATATGTTACTGCCTGATCACTTCAGCAAAGACTGATCAGGGTTCAACAAGTAGTCTGAGACGTCTCTTGGAGTCGTGGCAGAAACTGAAGGCCCCTTGATCATTAAATCTGACATTGTGTAGTCTGATTCCAGCGTGAATCAGCTGCACAGATTTAGGCAGAAATGTGGTTTCAAGTATAAAAGTTTTAATATTTTTCCTGAGCAGCTGCAGGGAAGGATTTTGATAATCCCATTCTGCTGAGGATAAAACAGGAATGTGTGAACCTTCGCTCTGTTGGTTTACTGAAAGTGTGCAGATGTGGTGATCAGCACCGTTACGGGAAACTGACCTCTGCAGGCTGGATTCGGGCAGGCAGCCAGCGAAGCAGCGTCTGAACCAGAGGCCGTAGGGCAGCTGAGTCAGGGATCCGCTGTTCTTCAGATGGTTCAGCAGCCGAGGCTCCTCCTGACTCAGATAATGCTCCAGGCTCTTCGGCTGCACCAAAGCACAACAGCAGGAAGCAACAAAGTCTCAATTCATAGTGATGCACATTGAAAAAGAATGTGATCCGAACTCCTGACTCCTCAGAACTTTGTCACATCAATTCTGACATTTTAGAAACTAAATTTGCACCATGATTCCTCGTATACTATGTATCTTCAATTTCACTTAATTTAAGTTTCTTATTTTTGATCTATGATCCTGATTTTATTGTTAATAAACGTGGGGTCCACACACTGAAAATGTATGAGTTTTGCTTGTTTAAAGCATATTCCATCCATTGACGAAAACCACACAAAGTAACTGAAAGCTGAAACAACATTTTTAGAGGCGATATATTTTTCCTTTGAGCTAAATGGGACACTCACCAGGTGGGGAACGGAGTCTCCAAACTTTGTGTGGAACTGATTGACGAAACACTTGATCAGCCAGTAGCAGTCGATGGGATCATCTACGATCTCCTCCATGGCTCGACTGATGGAGAGGAAGTCCTCGTTCTCTTCATCCTGAAACAACGCGTCAGTATCGTACATATCAGACCGGAGCAGAAGCTGCCACTGCTCACAGAGGATGCGGAAACGTGTCTCACATTTTAATTTATTTCATCTATTTTTGTTTAAATTGTTTGAAATTGTTCAAAATAAACTTCTGATTACATCCTTGAGGTATAAATTACTCAAATTAAAAAAACAAAGACAAACAGACGCAAAGGTTTTTTTTGTAATAGTTAAGTGTATATTGAAGGCACTTTTTAGACTAATACATAGTTTTAAAGACAAAACACTGAAAGCAGACATATTCAGGCTGATTTGAACACATTGTGCAGTTTCCCTGTGTAATTATGGTCCTGGATATATCTACTCGGTCTGTTACTGACTGAGAACACAAAGGGTTTTAGTGGTAAAGACTGTAAAATATGTCCTAACATAAACATGAACATCACAGGCTTAAGTATTACCAGCAATGTCATTAAACAGTCATTTTCAACTCACGCTCCGGGGTTTTATAATTATGCTTCATAATTAAAAGCTTGATGCTGATTTCAAATATTTGTGGGCTGCTCAGACAGGAAGCCATCCAGTAATTGCAGTAACTTCACAAGCCACAGTACGAGGTACAGTTTGTTATCTCAGTCAGACTTTAATCATGTGACGATGCCAGAACCGATAACTTACAGATGTAAATATATTTTTAATAAACAAGCATGCTCACATCACACTCAGCTTATTGTGTAATCTTGCTGAAATGTTATATTGTCTGGGAGGTTTTGTAGGTTTACGTTTAAAAAAATGTTAATATGGGCGCTTTTAATGCAATATATGAAGGCCCGGTGGGGTTTTAAGAAATAAAAACGATGGTCACATTCAAAATTCTCATCATTTTATCGCCTGTTTCTGTCACTATCTACAAACCTCTACACATCAGCTCGCTCACATCTCTGGTCCTACAACCTCCCAGTTACATCAGTCTCACATTCCCACTTTCTTCTCTAATTCTGCATAAGACCACCAGCTGAGCATCTAAAACTGTCGTATATAAATGGTTCAGCCCCCCCCTCGGTACCATCTGACCCACCCTGGATGCTTTATCAGTCTCAAATGTGACAATATCACTCTGGGTGTGCTTCATCTTACCGGGGCGGAGGTCTCGGAGCACCGTGGGAGCACCTGGCTCTCCAGCTGGAACATGCGCAGGTAGACGTGGGTGGCGGGTGTGGAAGAGTTGATGTATCTCATTACCTCCAGAGCCTCCAGGATGTCCTGGTACTGCTCCTTCCTGTAGCCTCCAACCCGAGTGTGAGAGTCACTGTGGGGAGGTAGGATGCCTGCAGGAACACGACAGTTTGTTTGGTATCACATTTAACATGCAACCATTACTGTGACGTGAGTGTGTGTGTGTTTCTTACCCAACAACACCTTCCACACGTGGATCCTGTACATGGAGGGGAGGGGGAACCTCTGACTGAAGGTGCTCAGCTTTTCTAGATCTGTTAGAAGGGTGAGAACATTGGGAACAGGACTTACACCAATCAAATCTCAACCACAAATATATGAGAAATATTAGTTGGTTGAAATAACAATTCGTAGTTCAGTATATTCGGGTGAAATGTATATAGGTGGTATTAACATCACTGAGAGGGTTCCCACTCTGGAACCTTTCAAAGACATTTTCTGGAGGTTTTTCTTGACAATACAGGACAGCACTTTGCTCAGGAACGATGCCATAGATGGCTGTGGATTTTTCCTCTTTCTGAGTTTGTCATGTGGACTGAAACGGGGACTACTTTTTGTGTATGTCTGCATGCGCAATAATTCATTTCTTACAGAGTATTACGCAGCATAACGGCAATTGAGTTTGGGTCTGTCTTGTAAGCTTGTAAGATGTGCCATCTCAAACGAACTGACGTCGTCCATATTAATTCATCAAGTTTCCATTTAAGCGTAGCATGAATTTGGCCACAGTGCAGCCTAAATACAATAAGAAAATTCCAGTATAACATAGATTATTTCCAGGATATTTAGTCAAACTAGTCCAACCCCAGTTTAATCTCTAAGCCCCCCTTTCTGTGCGTTATGCACTGTTACCTACCCAGAGGATTATCCTTGAGCAGTATCTCCAGTGATTTCTTCTCCTCCACTCCTCTGAAGCCCACCTTCTCATAATATGCAGAGCGGAAGTTTCTCTGAGGGTCGTCAGCCATACTTTGACCTGCTCAGTGACACCTGCACAACATTTCCAAATTACATTAGCTGTGGCTGCCAGAGAATCAAACAACACCACAACATTCGGTCTGTATCTTCCTGTTATTTATCATGAATATTTAGGGATAATCGTCAGGGCAGATACATTATCGGCCAATAACGGGGAATTATTATGAATTATTGGGATAATTTAATTATGGCCGATCATTTATTTTGAATTCTTATGCAAAACGATTAATAGGCTTAATGGTTATTAACTTCTTTTTAAAATACAACAATGTGAAATGATCAGTTATCTTATCAGTTATCGTACCGGCTGTAAAACAATCAATATCGTGCATCCCCATGACCCCTCACTCATATTTTAGAGATATTTCACATTAAAATCAAAACTGTACAATAAACTCAAACAGTGAGCTCAGTAACTGCAAGACGTTTGTGTTAAAGGAGTGATTTGGACGAATTTTGAGCAGATAACTTCTTGTTTAGGGAACTTAACATACAATTCTTTGTTTGAATTACTTATTTTTCATAATTTTTAACAATCACAAATACTAAAGAGGCTTCTTTTTGACGTTTGGCCACTGTTTATCAGACTAAATTTACTTTACATTAACTTTTCTTCATAGAAGTGAGATAAAATGCAGAAATATAGTCCTACAAGGTATATTATTATTATTATTATTATTACTTTAAGTTTTCTTACATGCGTTAAAATCAAGAAGGCCTCACGACCCCCCCCCCATGTAGCTTTGGCGACCCCTAGTGTACAGTAACGAATATGCAGTTAGTTTGTCACGTTATAAAACACAATCTGACAAATACTTCAGAAAGTAAATAATAAATATTAAGTGTGAGGACAAGCAAAGATAACATTAGGTACATTACAACACGTGTGTGTGTGTGTGTTAAATGACCTTAAAGTGGTGTTTCACTGTTTCTACCTCCAGCTTCAGACAACAAGCAAACGTTAACTACAGCGAGTACGACGCGTTTGTTGCGGTAATATTATATATTAATATAATATGTGACATTTAGGTGGATGTAATCGAAGTATAACATTTAAAAGAATAAACCTGACGACTCCTCGGACTGCTACATGCTAACCGCTGTTGTTGTTATCGAAACGCTTCCGGGTGGCACTGTCGAAGTAAAAACGGGGCGTATATTTGGTTATCTGATTCTGCTTATAGTATCAGTATAGTACCAACTTAGCCAAAGTATTGCACTCCTTAAATGCCTTTATCGGGGTCTGTCTACATTAAAAACTCATGTACACAACAACGCGAAGCAAGCAAATGATAAAGGTCCGAAATATGCTTTTATTTTGAAGGCAACTATAAAACAAAGCAAGCATTTCTTCCGGTGACGTGTCTTCCCCGCCCTTTACCCCCTTTTGTAGTTTTATTTATTTCTGAGGAGGTAATAGGATATAATTAAACCATCAATAAACAAACTCTATACCTTAGATGAGTGGTTTTTAATCCCCAGTAAGAGGAAAATGTTTATTTTTATATATTTTTTTAGAAGTTGCAACAAGATAGATAGATACTTTATTTATCCCGAGGGAAATTCAAGTATCCAGTAGCATACAAAATACAAAACATACATTAAACTAAAATTAAAAACCCTAACCCTAAGAATAAAATTAAACATAAAATAAAAGATAAAATATAAAATAAAAATGTAATTAATTTATGACATATATAATATAAAATTAACAGTAGCTACAGTAAACAGTGCAAATGGAGTGGAGTGCAAATGGAAGTAAAACAGTGCAAATGGATGTGCAAATGGAGGTAGAAATTGTCTATTGTCTATTGTCTATTGTCGTCCCCCTGCCTTTTACTGAGACCTGTTTGTACAGCCTGATGGCGCAGGGGGGACGAAAGAGTTTTCAGTCCTGTCGGTGGAGCTGGCTGGGACCAGCAGTCTGCCAGCTGAACACACCTCTCTGCCTGGTGAAGGTGTTGTGGCAGAGGGTGGTGGGCGTTTGTCCAGTATGGAAGCAGTTTGTGCCAGGGTCCTTCCTCTCCTGCCCACTGTCACCAGAGAGTGAACAGTGCTTATCGTCATCCCAGATACTGACTCTGGCTCAATGCACCAGTCTGTACAATCCGTGTTACATGTAGTAAGATATGTGTATTATTGTCCGTATTGTGTACTATGTGTAGTTTGTGTGTAGAATTCATGTCGAATGTGCTCTTTGTACAACTGTGAAAACGAATTTCCTCCACTGAGGACAATAAAGAATGAATCTGAACAAGGGAAGATTAATTACAATATGTTCCTAGTTTAATTATTGATTCACTATTAAGATTTTATAATCTTGAAACCCTTAAAACAGAAATACTCCAAGGGGAATCCTCTCAAACTGGGGTCCTTGGTCTAATGTGCATCTATTGTGGGAGTCCTTGACATTAAAAAGTTTGGAAACTCTTGCCTTCACTTTACTAACTAGAGGATTGCCTACTTTCCAACTTTAATAAGTGTTTTTAGATAAATAGGTTTTCTTTGTCTAGTCTGTTATTTGCCCTCAATGAATTATCCTTCCATTGGTATAGCCAACATGTCCAAAATGCACACATAAACAAGCAGCAAAGCCTACATTATATGGAAGATGATATGAAGTGTTAAATGAATTTCAAGCAATTTGGTCCAAATGAAAATTGAAAATATGATACTAATGCATATTTAGCTTTTTAATTTTATGATGATGACTTGTCTTTAAATTTGATTATTTGTAACCAAACTGAAATTATATTTTCATAACAGTATCATTTTCTATAATTAAGAGTTTTATTAGTACAATTAGTAAAAGAATTAAGGTTCCCTTCAAGTTGTGGGCTCTTACAACTAGGCTACCTGCACACTGTGGAATTTCTATATCTTACATGTAGTTATCAAAAATGTCCGGATTCTGTATGAAACTCGCTATGAATAAGAACAGTCGTGAAACCATATGAGCAAAATACTTTTGCTTTTATTTTGAGATATTAAGAAACTGTTACAAAACAAGCACTAAACAGCAAGAAACCAATGATTAACAACTGATTCAGTAAGAAAAAAAAATAGCTAAGCAAATATATGTCACCCAACCTTGCATCCATCCCCTAACAAAACAGTAATTTTAGATGTCAAATAAATGTTAACATAATACCATTATGTTACCAATGCAGAGCGTAAAATGAAATAACATTCCATGACAATTTTGAAAAATACATTTGAAATATGTGTATGCAAGAATATGGCAATCATTTTAAACCTATTTTAGAGGCACCAACAATTTTATTTTTAATCCAAATACCTTAAGATGGCTGCCATTAATACTTTCGCCCCATTTCCACAAAATATCTTGGTAGTGTTCATTTTCATGATCATTTGGACAACATCATTTTTAAAAAGATAGCAACACCAAAGCTAAAATCTAAAACTATGCGAAAAATTTTTTGTATCCTCATATACAACACACATTTTCTTTACTTTTTCTCAATTTCGTTTTGTCTGAACAATCAAAATAGTCTTAACAAAATCTGATTCATATGCAAGAAAAGCCTTAATGTGCAGGACCTTTTTTCTTGATTTATTTGGTGGATGTGTAGGAGGTGTAGCTAGATTGAAAGTAGCGATTAGCTGATGAGGAGGGGGAGCCCAAGTCCACACTGCTCCTGCGGGAGCTTCGCCGTGAGCCACTCCTGGATCCGGTGTTGGATCCCGGGGCAGAGGAGACATTGTAAGGGCTGCTGATTCCTCTGGAGGACACAGATGATGCCTGGAGCATTTTCACCCCAGTCTCTTCCTCCACCATGCAGTTGTCCAGAGCCTCCTTGTAAGATATCTTAAGTTTGCTCTTGGGGCAGGTCAGGTTCTTTATGTGATGGGTGTCTTGGAGCTTCTGGGCTGCTCTCCCATCTAGCCAGCCCATTTTCAAAGCATCCTCTATGGATCTTCTACAGCCCATTTCTGGGTCATAAAGCCCCCCTGTTACATACTGGAACTCCATGAACCTCATCCCTGCCTCATATGGCAGCCACATCTCCTTCAAAGCCTCAGCGGCAGACATCTTCTTCCTGGTTTTTACATCCTCAAAGCCAATGTAGGCTTTCTGAGCAGGCTTTAGCAAAGCGACCATGTCTTCGTTTATTATACCTAGGCGGGAGGCCTCTTGGATGCCAAACCTCTGGCCATTTGTGGGATTGATGATTCCTCCAGTGCAGGCCTGGGCCTCCAGTAGTCTCTGGGCAGTGATGGAATCCACCAGACCACGATTTAGAGCCTCTGTGATGGATATCTTCTCTAGAGCCTCTGTGTCAAAGATGGCACCCACAGGTTCCTGTTCACACACAGTTTCGACAGGGGAGGCCAGAGTGATAGAGACACTGGATATATTCCTAAAGCTGTCAGGTGAGTCTCGAGATACACTGCTTACTGCAGCACTTCGCTCTGTGACAGTGGTAGTTCTTGTTGTGGTCATCTTGGCGAGTGTAGGTGATAAGGGTCTTGACAGGAGTGATGATGATGACGATGATGATGATGATGTCACTGATGGTGGAACTGAGACTTCTGATGTTCTTAAAGTTGATGATGATTTCACTGAGGATGTACCTGTGGCTGCTGATGATCTTGAAGTTGATGATGATGATTTCACTGAGGATGTACCTGTGGCTGCTGATGATCTTGAAGTTGAAAATGATGATGATCCATGTTTGGTCTTATCAGTGATGATATCTGCAAACTGAGTAAGGGTAATGATACGGGATCTGTACTGATCTAGATCTGATTGATTAATTACTCCCTTTTCAAGGAGTTCGGTAATGTCATACTGTCTTCCAGTCTTTTTGTCAATGATAACAAACCGTGTGGAACCATCTGGAGCAGTGATAGTGATCTCTTCCCACTCACACTCCTGTTCAGACAGCTCCCGGAAGGTGTCATAGTCAATATACCCTTTGTCATACGCTTCACGTACTGTCATCTCTTTATTAGTTTCTGGGTCCACAATTACCACTCTCCTCTTTCTCAGAGTGTTCTTCTGAGTCGACTCTAGCTTTTTCTTGTCCATGATAGGCAAAAGGATGAGGCCAGTCTTCTTATCTGTGATACAGCGTTTCTTGAGCTCCAGATAGGTTAGGTTTTCCTCTGTGTTAGGGTCAAAGAAACCCTTAGAGTCAACGCTCTGATCAGTCAGGATCTTGTTCATTTTCTCATCAAAGTAACCTCTCTTGTAGGCTACATTCACATCAATACGATGGCTGTGTTCAGGATCAATGATACCTCCACTGGCAATCTGGGCCTCTAGCAGACGGATGCCATGACCCTTTTCCACAAGACCTCTTTCTATGGCCTGAAAGAGTGAGATGGTCTTGTCTGTCCCAGGAAGCTTGTAACCAGTCACAGCCCTCTCTGCTGATAGCAGGTTGTCCTTAAACTCTGGCCCAAACAATCTTTTATTGTAGGCATCACTAACAGTCAAGTAAGTGTTGTTAACCGGATCAACTATAAAGCCTGAGGCAGCCTGGGCCTCAAGCAATTCCAGAGTGGTCCCAGGGCGTAACAATCCTTCTTTCATGGCCTGATAGATGGTGATCATCTTTTCATTGGCCTCATCATAAACTCCTGCTATGCAGGTAGAACCTCTCAGGTATGGGCGCAGGCGGTCTTCAATGTCCCGGCTTGTCAATCTGCCCTGCCTTAGTTGGTCCATATCTGAACATTTCAGCAGGTTTGCATCCACCAGATCCATAACTGATACCTGGCCCCTGAGCCCCTGGACAGTTATTGGCTTTTTAGGTTCAGGGAGAAGCAAAAGACCTGTGCTTGGATCTGCTTTGCATTTTTTCTTCAGAGATACATAGGTAGTTGCTTGTTGGGTGTCTGGGTCCAGATAGCACTCAGGATACTGATTCAGGGCCTGGTATAGGTCCCCATCTATGAGATTCCTATCCTTGGCGATGTCTTTGGGTAAGAATACACTCAGGGTAGGGTCCAAAATACCCCCTACAGACTGTTGAGCCTGAAGTATACGTAGAGCTGTGTCCCTGTCAATTAATCCCTTCTTCATGGCCTGGCCAGCTGACAGGAGATTGGCAGAATTTGGGTCTCTGTAACCTATAGCAGCAGCTTCCGCTGCAAACAACTTTGATTCATCCTCCTTATCTATTACTCCTCTAGCACATGCTTCTTTTACTGTGAGTTTCTGATTAGTTCTGGGGTCAATGATGTGGCCTGTGGCTGCCTGACCATACAGTAGCATGTCAGCACTGTCAGAGGACATAATTTTCTGTTTCTTTGCATCTGTAAAGGACATTTTTCCTAAAGATCCAGCTGCAACACCAGCAATTGACCCTGTTCCCTTCAGAAAGATCTTCTTATCCACAGACACCTCCGAGACAGTTCTGTCCCCCTTCACTAGTTGGTTAAATGTTGGTTTGTCCAGGACCCCACAATCAAGCAACTGTTGTGCTGTGACTGTCTTACGGACACCATCAAAGAGTAGTTTGGAGGGGTCAACCTTCTCAGAGACTGGCAGGAGTTGTAGGCCTGTGTGAGGCTCTATCTTACATCTTTCCTTCAAAGCCCAATAGCTGACATCATGCTCAGTTTCTGGGTCAAGGTAAGAAGCACTCTGCTTCAGAGCATGACGGAGGTTTTCATCCAAAAGGTTGCGCTTGATTGCTGTATCTTTGGGGAGGAACACACTAAGATTAGGATCTAGAATGCCTCCCACAGACTCCTGGGCTTGCAGTAGGCGTACTCCAGTCTTCCTGTCAATTAGTCCCTTCTTCATGGCCTCAAACACTGAAAGAGGCTTGGCTGCATGAGGATCTTTGTATCCCACAGCAGCAGCTTCTGCTGCCAATAATCTGTCTCGATCCTGAATGTCCACCAACCCTCTGGCACATGCCTCCTCTACCGTCAGCTTCTGATTGGTTTTAGGGTCAATGATGTGGCCTGTGGCAGCTTGGGCTTCTAATAGCAAATCTGCACTATCTTCGGACAGGAGATTTTGTTTCTTGGCTTCTGACAAAGACATTTTTCCTTGACGTCCAGGTACAACCCCAGCAATGGGTCCAGTCCCCTTTAGATAGACCAGCTTTTCCCCAGACACCGTTGGAACAGTTTTCTCTCCTTTCACTAGCTGGTTAAATGTTGGCTTGTCAAGGACCCCACAATCAAGCAACTGCTGTGCTGTCACTGGCTTACGGACACCATCAAAGATCAGTGTGGAAGGGTCTTTCCTCTCAGTGATTGGCAAAAGTATCAGGCCTGTGTAAGTCTCTGTTTTGCATTTTTTCTTTAAAGCCCCATAGCTGGTATCACGCTCAGTGTCTGGGTCAAGGTAACACTCAGGCCTCTTGTTAAGAGCATGACAGAGGTCCTCATCCAAAAGGTTGCGCTTTATAGCTGTGTCTTTAGGAAGGAACACGCTGAGGTTGGGATCCAGAATGCCTCCTGCAGACTCCTGGGCCTGCAACAGCCGTAGCCCAGTCTTCCTGTCAATTAGTCCCTTCTTCATTGCCTCAAACACTGCAATAGGCTTAGCTGTGTTAGGATCCCGGAAGCCCAAAGCAGCAGCTTCTGCTGCTAAGAGTCTGTCTCGATCCCTAATATCCACCACTCCTCTGACACATGCTTCCTCTACTGTCAACTTTTGATTGCTTGTCGGGTCAATGATGTGGCCTGTGGCAGCCTGGGCATCTAGTAGCAAATCTGCACTATCTGCAGGCAGCAGCATCTGTTTCTTGGCCTCTGAAAAAGACATTTTCCCTAAAGGTCCAACTGCAACACCAGCGATTGATCCTGTCCCCTTTAGAGAGACCTTCTTATCCAGAGACACCTCTGGGACAGTTTTCTCCCCCTTTATTAGTTGGTTGAATGTTGGTTTGTCCAGGACCCCACAATCAAGCAACTGCTGTGCTGTTACTGGCTTACGGACACCATCAAAGATCAGTGTGGAAGGGTCTAGCTTCTCACCGATTGGCAAAAGCAGCAGACCTGTGTGAGGTTCTGTCTTGCATCTTTTCTTCAATGCCCCATAAGTGGCATCTTGCTCAGTTTCTGGGTCAATGAAACACTCAGGACTCTGGTTCAAAGCTTGACGGAGGTTGTCATCCAAAAGGTTGCGCTTGATAGCTGTATCTTTAGGGAGGAACACACTAAGATTAGGATCCAGAATGCCTCCCACAGACTCCTGAGCCTGCAGCAGGCGTAGCCCAGTCTTCCTGTCGATTATTCCCTTCTTCATGGCTTCGAACACTGAGAGAGGTTTGGCTGCTCTAGGATCCTTGTATCCCACAGCAGCAGCCTCTGCTGCCAATAATTTATCTCGATCCCTAATATCCACCACCCCTCTGGTGCATGCCTCCTCTACTGTCAGCTTCTGATTAGTTCTGGGGTCAATGATATGACCTGTGGCAGCCTGTGCTTCCAGTAGTAAATCAGCACTATCTTCGGGCAGCAGCATCTTTTTCTTGGCTTCTGACAAAGACATTTTGCCTTGACTCCCAGCTATAATCCCAGCAATAGGCCCAGTCCCCTTCAGATTAACATTTTTGTCTACAGAGACCTCTGGGACAGTTTTCTTCCCCTTTTCTAGATCTTGAAATGATGGCGTGTCCAGCACACCACAGTCAACCAGCTGCTTGGCTGTGACAGGTTTCCGAACACCATCAAAGACAAGTTTTGAGGGGTCTACCTTCTCAGGGATAGGAAGAAGGAGAAGGCCTGTGTGTAGCTCTACCTTACATCTTCTCTTCATTGACATATAGGTTACACCAACTTCACTTTCTGGGTCCAGGTAGAGCTCAGGCCTCTGATTCAGAGCACGATATATGTCATCATCAATTAAGTTGCGCTCAGTGGCTGTGTCTTTGGGAAGGAACACACTGAGTATGGGATCTAGGATGCCCCCCGTAGACTCCTGGGCTTGTAGCAGACGCAGTGCTGTGTTCTTGTCAATCAGTCCTTTCTTCATGGCCTGAAATACTGAAAGAGGTTTGCTAGTGCCAGGACCACTATATCCCACAGCTGCAGCCTCTGCTGCTAGCAACCTCTCTCTGTCCTCTTCATCAATCACACCTTGATTTAATGCCTCTTGAACTGTCAACTTCTTATTCGTCTTGGGGTCAATTATGTGGCCTGTGGCAGCCTGAGCATCCAATAGCAGGCCAACGCTATCTGGTGGCAGGAGATTCTCTCTCTTGGCTTCAGTGAAAGTCATTTTGCAAAGGACTCCAGTTATAGACCCTGGACCTTTTGGACCTTCAATTACCACTCCAGCTATTGGGCCTGTCCCTTTTAGACTGATTTTTTTGTCAACAGACACATCAGGCACAGTCTTATGCCCCTTCACAAGCTGGCTAAATGTTGGTTTATCTAAAACACCACAGTCAAGCAACTGGTTTGCTGTGACTGACTTGCGGACTCCATCAAAAATCACAGTGGAGCCATCCAAGGGTGGGGGTTCTTTAGCTCTTTTCAGCTCAGTTTCCATGGTTTGTCTGACAATGGTCACTTCTCGTAGTTCTTTCTGGATGGCCGACAGCTTACTTTTATATGACTGCTCAAGCTCCCTGAGTTCCCTCATCAGCCTCTCTATCTCATTTTTCAAAGAGTTCTTCTCCCTTTCTAGACGTTCCTTGTCTGTGTCACATTGCCTGATTAGGCCCTGCTTACTTTCATACTGGTCCTTCCAGTAACCTAAATCCCTCTTCATCCTCTCGTTCTCCTCTTGTATGCGTTGCTTACTGCGAAGCTCTGTCTCTAGGGACAGTTTAATGTGACTGAGTTCCTCCTCTAGCTTTTGAAGGCGATCTCTGTCATTTTCTGACAATTTCAGTTTCATCAACAGAGCATCTCTCTCCATCACAATCTCATTGTACTGGGACTGAATGGATTGCATTGTGGCTGTTGTCTGTAGCAAAGGAAAAAAGCAGAGAAAGAGCAGAGAGACAAAAGGTTAGTCAACTCAAAAATACATTGATAAATTTACTGTATATCAAGAACCATACATTTCTGCATTTTACATCATTGTATACAATCAAACAATCGATGACACTGAGATAGAACAGATTTAGATCAGAATAAAACTGAAATCACAAATTATCACGCTACTACCAAAATAAACTGCATATCAAACTTAGTAGGTTTGAACTGTTACTATTGAACTATCAAGGTGGTATCAAGGAGGACAGCACACACACTATGAATTTTTTCTAGCAGCATAATAGTAAAAGGTCCACAATTTTGACTCTCAGTTTAATTAAAAGCAACAGAAATGATGTTGCAAATGTAATGTTTCTGCTCTCGCTGTAGCTCCTGTCTTTAATCTGTATTAATTTACAATCTGACAAAATCGACTAAACTACAAGATGGCACAGTGTTAAATGTGCAACAATTGAATAAACCAAAATATGTTCTTGATTATAATAGTCGTCAAAACACAGAAAGAGCAAGTCTGTGTGCTATCCTCCAAAATATAATTTGCTTTGGTAATTTAGCAATGGATTATAATTTTTTTTTTATTTCCCATCAGAAAACAAGACAGTGTCTTACAAGACTGGGAAGTAAAATTATATAGGTAATGACGTAACAGTAGTCAATTTCTTAAGAAAAATCAACATTCCAAATCAAACTATTTTGACACTACATTGTTTATAGCAACTGCAACTACAAAAATAAGCAGGCCAACTATTTCATCTATTACTTTGTCCAGAATACATTCTGTAAATTTGCAAAACAGCACAATTAAATAATGCCAAGAGATAGATGTGCACCAATCTTGATTGACTAGTCTAAAATAATATTAATATTAATATTTTAAGCGTATATCAGTGCTGTTTTTACAAGTTTACGAAATGTGTCTTAAAAACCATTAAGATGCTATAATAATACAACAAACAATAATCAAACTGGACCAGTGGTAATAATGTCACTGATGGTGTTGATCATTCTGGCCAAAAGAAGTAAAGGCAATAGAGCATGCAGACTGCACATCTTTGCACAGTGTGGGCAGGGAGACAGTGGGGATCAGCAGGCAGAGAGGCACAGAGTATGTTTGCATGCAAGTGTCTGACATGCAAATTTATTCAAACACATACAAATGTATGTGTTCAAATCAGAGTTACCGAGTGGGTAATCTACAGAGGGTCTAGAGGGGTTCCAGCATGCAAGCAAACGTTTGCCTAAAGACAGTGATAGCTACTTGATTGATCCAAATTAGGACTTGGAAAGATGAGAGCAGTCCATGACTAAGTGCCAAACTTCCATGTACCTCGGTGGCCTGGTTTTGTATTTTCTCAGTCTCCATCTTGAGTTTCTCCCTCTCCGAGGAGAGCTCTGAGACCAGGTTGCGGTAATCTATACTGCTGCGCTCACTGGCCTGCAGCTGCAGTTCCAGGGCAGTAATCTGGGAGGAGAGCTCATCATTACATTCCTGTTTGGATCTCAAGAGTTCCTCTTTATCATGTCGTACTGCCCTTAGTTCTTCCTCCAGCTTCAACCTCTCCTTGGTCTGGGTTTCTATCATCTCCTTCAGCCTTTGAAGCTCAGCAGTGTTCTCATTCAGTGCCTTACTCCTCTCCTCTATAGTTCTGTAAAGACTCTCATTCCTGAGGTTTGCCTCTTTGACTCTGGCCTGCTCCTGGAGGAGTTGTTGTTGCAGGGCCTTCAGCTCTGCACTCAGCTGTGTCATGCGCTCTGCAGAGGTCTTGTTTTGTCTCAAGCTTCTATCCAGCTCCTCCTGCAACCTAAGACGCTCTTCTTCACTCCTCTTTTCTGACATGCTGGCTTGGTCTTGGCTCTGGCGTAGCGTCATAATGGTGCTGGTGTACTCTTTCATGGCTATGGTGGTATTTTCCAGCTCTGTTTCTACCTGTCTTCTTCTGGTCACTTCCTCTTGGTTAGACCTCCTCAGATTCTCCACTTGGCTCTCCAGCCCATCTCTCACCTCCTGAAGGTCCTTCATGCGGCCCTGTAACCTGCTCATGTTCTGTTCTACTCTGCTTCTCTCCCTCTTC
Source organism: Morone saxatilis (assembly GCF_004916995.1). Classification (NCBI taxonomy): domain Eukaryota; kingdom Metazoa; phylum Chordata; class Actinopteri; family Moronidae; genus Morone; species Morone saxatilis. The sequence continues at coordinate 2,422,008 of NW_023339674.1, forward strand.
TCCCTCTCTAGCTCCAAACGCATCTTCTCAAGCTCGTCCTGGCACTCCCCCAGCTGGGTTGCAACCACTGATGAACTGGTTAGCTTCACCTGCATCTGGGACAAAGTCTGTTCGAGCACACCTTGACCCTCCTCTATAGTTTTCCTCCTGCGAGTCTCCTCCTCCAGACTGTGTGTGATGTAGGCCAGCTCCTCACTCTTCTCCTGCAGGCTCTTCATGACTTCAGCCAGCTCCTCTGCATACTGGCTTCTTTCCTCATCTCTCTGCCTCATCAGCGCCTCCATCTGACTTTCCAGTTCTCTCCTCCTGCGGCCTTCCTCTGTGATGACAGCACGCTGACTGTGAGCTTCTTCCTCTACCCTATTTCTTTGTTCCTCTGCGTCGTTGATAGACATCCTGAGCCTCAGGACGTCCTCCTCCAGATTCCTCCTCTCTGCCACCATTCTGTCATACTGCCGCTGGAGCTCAGCTGTATCCTCCTCCCTCTGGGATGCCAGCCTCTGGATGTCTGTACGGCTGACATGGATCTGGGATTCGTAGCTGAGCTTTAAGTTATTGATTTCCGTACTGCATTGGCTTCTTACCTTTGACATCTCCTTCTGTAGCTCCTTGACCCTTGCTGCCTCCTCAGCCAGCTGCCGCCGCAGTAGTTCAATCTCGTGATCCTTACTTGCCACACTCTTCTCTACCTCCATCTTGGACCAGCTGACCGTCTCCAGCTCCTTCTGCCTCTTCCTCAGCACCGAATCGTACTCTTCCTGCTGCTGAGTGTAGCGCTCTTCTGCCAGCCTCCTCTTCCTCTTTTCTTCCTCAAGCAAGTAGTTGAGACGTGTCACCTGATCGTTGAGGTCTGCGAGCTGGCTCTGAGTGGTGTCCAGGCTCTCCCTGGTGGCATTGCACTGCAGGGCAGCGCTTTGCTTCACCTCCTCCATTGACAGCAGCTGATCCTGCGACTGGGACAACTGCAGTCGGTAGCGGGCAACGACATCTTCAAGAGATTTGTTCTTATCATTGCGGTCTTGGATGTCCTCCCTCAGCAGGCGAAGTTCTTCCTCCAACAGGTCAATCCTGGTGTTACGAATCTGAAAGCAAGACAAAGAAAAGGTGAATGCAGAAGTAGTTATAAGAACTTTTAAGAGGGTAAAAATTCTCTGTTTTTCATTGTAATATAAAAATGTTAATTTGTGCAGCTTTAATAGTAATAAGTTTTAAAAAAAAGGTTGATTTCCACACTAAAAGCTGTGACAGTTCACCCCCAAATCAAAAACACATATTTTTCCTTTTACCTGTACAGCTATTTATCCATCAATTGTTTGATCTATTGATCTACACGAAACTGCTCACAACAAGGTTTGTGGATTATCTTGAGTAATTGAGTCATAATTTCTGGAAAGAGACATTGCTGTTGAGTCTTTCAAATTTATTTCTTATTTTTATTTTTGGCACGCTGAGCAGCATTGTTACAGTGTCATCTGGTTACATTATATTGGAGAGTAGGCAGCTGATATCTCCAAAACTCATCAACTCACACTAAAACCATCTAAATGGATAAATGATTTTGAGCTGAACTGCAATGACTGAACATTACTGACATTATTATCATGTAAATGTGACAAATTGCTAGAACAAGTGAGCTACACAATATAAAAAGCAGTACCTTGAGCTCCTCCATATTCTTGAGCAGCTCTCCCAGGAATTTGTAGTAGTCACCAGACCAGGTAAGCAACTCCATGTAATGGGTTTGCAGTTGTGTAGCCTGAGACAAAGATAAATTCAAGAATTAATTTAGATATAACGTCACTTGACTTCACTGATTAAAATAAATTTCATTAACCAAACCCCTCCTTTAACATGAATACACAAGAACAAAATATTTTCAGATGCCAGTGACACCAAATACTAAAAGTTGTTTCTAACTTGGTTTCATTACTTCCTGATTAAGATCCATCGATGGCGACCTCAGCATTGTCCTCTTGATGGGGATGTTGAGCAAAGTCTCTAAACCCGAGGTGTAAGAGGCCAGGTCCGTTTCATAGTCCTGTAAAACAAACATTGTCATGACATTCATAAAATAAAATAGAGTTCTTTTGATGAGTTTGAAGGGTGTCTGTATACGAAGGCCTCCTTACCTTGATAGAATTCACACAGGCCTCATTGTCCTTCAGCACACTCTCTACTGTCTCCCTCCTTGATTTGATTTCTGAATTCAGGGCCTTGAAACACAAAAGTATAAAGATGTGAGATGTCTGATGACTTAACATACACGGACACAAACCCATAACACTGTAAGCAAATTAACTGATAACAACAAAGTGCTGAGCAGGAGACCTTCTGGCTGTTAATATGGTCTTTCAGTGTCTGGATGTTGTCTATCTTGGTGGCCTGCAGAGCATCTTGTTTTTTCCGCGTTGCATCGATCCAGTCAATAAGGGAGACACTGGTTTGCTTGTAGTGCTGCAGCTGTGGCTGATACAACTGCAAATCCTGGATTCTGAACAAGTAAAAGAAAAAAATACATTCACATGTTCCAGAGCCAAAGGTGCCACCTTAAAATTGCATTTTTGCTTGATAAACTGTTGTGTAATGACGTCAGGATAAAGAGTTTGTTTTGCAACATGCAAGCTGCAGTTCGCAACGTGAGATCATAAACTACCCCTGCATGAGACAAGAGCAAAGAGTCAGAAGTGCTCGAAAATTGCTTTTGTGAAATGGGCCTCAGATCCATAAATGTAATGAGACTCTTACAGTAAATCGGTTTGATGTCAAGTGATTAACTGGCTGACCACTGAGTAGACGACTGCGACACACTGCCTGTCCCGTAATTGGTTTCACACAGAGATATTGTAGTCCTCCTACGGGAGGTCGAACATTGGTCCTTAATGTAAAAAAGATATGAGAGAGAGAAACATACCTGGTGTCAATCTGTCCATAGAGTCGTCTCCAGCGGTCTGACAGCAGGCTCACCTGCTCAGTGTATTTGGACAGCATCATGTCACACCTGTGGAAAGGCCCGCCCACCTGACCATTCCAGTGGCTCGCCTTGGCCAACTCTGCCTCCATAGAAGCCAGAATATCCTTCTTCTGATCCAGCTCTGCTTTAATATTCTACACATCAACAACACACAGGACACACCTTAACCTCCCTGAGTGGTCAGCAGGCATACAACAAAAGCAACACAGTGGGATTCTCTAGCTTTCTCACGCCAGCTTTCTAACTCAAACTGATGACCACTGAGCCATGTCCTAATGTGCACTGGTATTCTGTCCGAGCTGCAGCTTGCCAGGTATGAGGCTGAGTGGTGCAGAAGAAAAGGCTGGAAAAACTGCAGTATCACATCATAAAGTGATTCTTTTTTACTTGTGCAATGCATTTAAAAACTCAACAGAAAATCCAATATCTTTCTCAATAACGAAAAAAGAAATGTATGAAATGTATGTAATATATTTCATAAAATACCTTCAGGGTCAACATATAATCCTCCACTTCACTAGGTGAGAGGGAGGTGGTCTCTTTCTCTGTCAGTCTCGCCTCATGAACTTTCACTATGTCTTCAGCTTGTGCCACACTCTCCAGCATGTTCCTGAGAGCCTGCAGCCTGATAAAGAGAAATGATGGTGGGAAGGTAGAAAAATGAGAAAGAATACATATATATTTTGCAGATGATGTGTGAGATTAATATGTCGGAGCATCCTTCCTAAATTTGTTGGTTTAGTAATACGTGAGAAAAGCGAGGGTGCTTTCATACACTGGTTCCCAACCTTTTACCTTAAGGGACCCCTTTTCTATTATTGAGTAAACTGACTGTATTTTATGGATATATATATTTTCTATATATTCATGTTGCTGCCACAACCCTTAAACCATTCGATTAGAAGACCTTGTTAAATAGTGTTGAGGCCTTACTAACTTATTACTTATTACTTAATTTTAAAGCTACTATGACATTAGATCATTGGCAACCTTTGCATCCTTGCGTACGACTCACCTCTGAAGGAATTAAACAGCGGTGGTAATTTTAACTAACTCATTCATTTGTTAGACTGAACCATCTGGTTTGTGATTTTGTGTATATGAGATTTAATCTTAGGGTTTTTTTGCCCTCAGTGAGATTTCCTGAACAATCAGAACAGTTTGTTAGCGAGGATTTACCGCTGCAGGTATGCTGATGAGCTGCTCTCCAGGCTGCCCAGTCTTTGGTTGATGATTCCAATCTCACTGCGGAGGAACTGGGCTTTATCTGGATCATTCATGCCCTCCAGCTCCTTCAAAATACTCTCCCTCAGACGCAAGTACTCTTCACGCATCGAGTCAACGTCACGCTGCACCGCCTACAGGGACACAAATACAGCTATTGAAACCAATATTTGGGATGAGACTTGTTTTTAATACTACATGCTTGTCTGTTTGTCTGTATTTTTATTTTTTTTCCCTGTATTTTTGAGTTTGTGTGTCTACCTCCAAATGAGTAATCTTGAGGCCACAGTCGTGCACCCCATCCTCTCCGAGGCAGATGTGAACGTGCTGACTGAGCGTGCCCTCAGCGGCCTCCAGCCTCAGTCTGAGCGTGTGCAGCTCAGATAAGCTGCGGGAGGAGGAGCAGGTAGAAGAAGAGGACACCACCACCTTCTTCTTCCCTGCCTCGGTTTTGGTCCCTTTTACTACATCCTTCTTAATCATTTGGTCTTTCTTCACTTCCGCTTTCCTCTCTGCCTGTTTTTTCAGCTCCGCTCTCCGTCTTTCTTCTTCGAGCCTCCTGGCCTCCTCTTCGGCGGCAGCTTGTTGTTGCTGCTGTTGCTGTATTATAATCAGCTGATGTTGGCGTTGCTGTTCGGCTGCTTGTTCTACTTCTTGTTGTTCCTGTACAACTGTGAGAAGACACGAGATAATAGTTAAAAAGTAATTTCTTATTCTCTGGTCCTACAGCTGCAATCTCTAACACGTAATCCTTTACTGACAGATCTTTGTGTTGTAATAGTAAAATTCATTAAATATAAGTTTTAGGTAAAAGTAAAAGAGTTTTTTTACTCAGTTTCTTTATAATATGTATTATATTTTCTGTGATACTGACTGTAAGTAGGCAGCTGCACCACCAGCTGGTCATAGTGGGCCTGGGCTCCATTGAACTGGTTCTCCATGGCCCTCTTGTCCTCATCAGCAAACATCTGGGAGCCATGGCAGCTCACTTTGAACTCCTGGAAGTGAGTCTCCAGGCTCTTCATAATTTGACGATATTCCTCAGGACGCATCCTGGCCAGCTGCGCGCACGCACGCAC
>NW_023339674.1:2427305-2446106 GCF_004916995.1 Morone saxatilis
AGACACACACACACACAGACACCACACACACACACACACACACACACACACACACACAATGTTTGAGTTAACAACATCAGAAACCAAAACTGGAAGTGAAAGGTGAGTAAATGCATTTAAAACACTAATAATAATATTTGGATAATGTCCATTCTGTTGGATATTTTTTGATTGTGCAGAGTGGAGCGATGATGGTGTGAAAGTGATGTTTTTAGTTTGGAGTTTGGAATTTATAAAATCAATATGGAAAATGATGAAATGGAAAGTTACTAAAATGGCTGCTGTATAGTCCGGCACATAATCCTCTAAGTAAATAAAAATATTATTGAATCTAAGCGAACAGAGCCCGACTTCAGAGAGTTTATTCATCGCTTACCATGGAGATGGTGAGGGAGTTGATGTGTTTGATATCCAGGAGGCAGTACTGCCAGGCAATGAGACTCTTAACGTTGATGTACAGCTGATTCCAGATTGACAGGATGGCCTCGTAGTACTGCTCGTTCCTTCGGACAACAGGGAGATGGAGTTTAAACCAACGGCAAGGATTCATCCTCATGTGTCAGGACCCGAAACAAACATCGTTTTGCGCCTTACTTGTTGGCGAGACTGATGCTGAGTGGGTTGGGAGGCGGCACGATGAGGCACACAGAGGGCACCGTCATATCCAGTCCTCCTGGGCCTGTAATGTCCCACTTACTGCGCTGACTGTTGTCCTTCAGGATCGCCTCATTACCCTTAAGGATCACCTTCTGCGGAGCCCAAAGAAAATGAATTTTATAAATACACAAACAGAATCAAATCTGGCTCCAGCTGAATTAATGTGAAGATTTAACACATTGGAAGCTTGATCCTATTTAATTACCAACTGTGTGAACATGTGAGAGTCTGTGGTGGAGTCATGTATGTGTATGTGGTATGTGTGAAACTGTGAACTGATGATTAAAAAACTGACGTGGTCTTGTTTGAAGTCACACAGGGCTTTGACGATGACGGTGCTGCCGCTCTTCTCCTCAGGGTTTCTGGGTTTCAGCCTCACAATGCTCTTGGACCGGTTGACCAGATGGCTAACCTGCCTCTTGTTTTCCTTAATCTTCTCCTTCTCCCTCTGGGGATAATAAAAAACAACCCAAGATCAATAATAATAATAACACAGATCAATAATAATAACTACAAACTGCAGCAGTTCTGATGTGATAAAAGGAAAAATCCATTTAAACACACACAAAAAATGGCTTGAAGGAAGAAGCGAAACAGGATAAAACAGCTTACGGCGATGAAAAGACCAACTTATAAAGGAACAGATTCAGCCAGTCTGACATTATATGAGGAATTAAAAAATATGAATTGCCCAAGACAGTGACAGATATGCTGATTAATCAATTTAGAGAGGGCAGCCCTTCAGGTTTGCTGCGCTCAGTTTCAACCCGTCTGTGGGCCTGGTCGCACACATTCTCGTATTACAGACCAACAGTACATTAGGTATGTTTCTGCAATGAGTTTATGATGGTATAGACAACGCAGGAACAAAATCTGGATTCATATTTGATTAGCACTGCCGAATCTGACAGTTTGATCTGAGTTTGGTGCGGTGCTTGATGGACTCACTGAGAATGAGCTGTCAATCACAAGGTAGCCCCGTCCTAAAATATACCCTGCTTTATGGTCTATTTTATTTTAAATGGGACCATCATTTACTAAATGAATTATGCTGTATGGAAGAAGACTGAAACTAGAGACTGAGACCATAAAGTGTTTTAAATTTAGATTTTAGCTCATAAATCAACTGAGAAGTCGGGTAATAAAATTGCTATTAGAAAGAATGCAGCTTTAAGCTACTTTCACGTTGGACTCACTTCACAGACCCAGAAGCTTTGTCCACTAATTGTTTACTGTCAATGGAAGGTATCCATGTTTAAACTCAGTACTATGACACTTTCAGGCCCTTTAATGAAGCCCAGCTGTACCTCCAGTCCCCTGAGCAGCTCCAGCAGCTCCTCCAGTGAAGTGTTCTTGTCGCAGGTGAACTTCTTACGGACCGTCTCATGCTCCTTCTGCAGGTTGCTGTACGTCTCATTGGCCTCCTTGAAGAACTATTGATAAACACACAATGCTACGTCAGTCTGAGATATATAAAACAGATAACTAGGCAGACAATAGGGGCTTTCCTGCTGTGTTATTCAGTGAAGGGGGCTCGCTTTACTCATCAAATTAAGTATCACAAAAATGAATGCACTCACACATTCAGTTCAGCACATGACAGTGACTGATTAATCACCTTTGCATCAATTAATGCCCCTCTGGGTTGAATTTTAATGTGAGGAGTCAAGGTGAAAGCTGATTTGCGCATTGTCTGCCAAAGTGCCTTTTTAAATACCACCAGGGGCGCAACAAATTTAACTTTTCTTTAAATGCTACACATTGTGGCTGCGTTATGCTAGAACATTCGAAAAGGTAATGTACTCTCATATCCTGTTATGGTTTGTTACTATGGCTATTGCCCTTTACATTACACATTGTCAATTCCTAAATTGTTAATGTAAAAATATTTATTAGAGCAGCTGTAGTTTTATGTTTTGTACCTGGTTGTAAGCTGCATTCTCCTTCAGATGAACATCAATGCATTTGGTAATTTGAAGGAGCCAACTCCACTGAGTCTGCAGAGTGTCCTTGTAAGCCTGAAAAAAAATGCACCAACACAGAAAAAAATATGAGCTAAGGCTCTCACTTGCAAACTTATAAATGCACACATAAATACAGAGTGTCAGTCTGAGATTTCTACACAGATAAACATGACGAATGGATGCACACCTCGATCTTGTCTGAAGCCGGATGGTTGTTCTTCAGGAGGGTATCCACTTTGGTTTTCAGTTTATTCAGGTCCTTCTCTTTGTCCTCGAGGGCACTCATCAGTTTCTGTTATGTAAAAAGAGGTTCAGTAATCACAGGGGACACAAAAACACGAGTATGCAGCTGGAGGAACAGTCTGTGGATTTGCTGTAAGTGGATGACTGACTGCAGCTGCCACAATCTAATCTATCACAGATGATTGCTCCCTTATGAGACGCAGATTAACTTCATAGGAAGGCATTAGTGTAATTTAGACTCAAAGGATTGCCAAGAATGTTAATCGACTACAATGAAGTTCTTAAAAAAGTTCAATTAGACATGGATTTCTGAGGTGTCAAAATGAACCCAATTATCTCCTGGACCTAAGTGAACCTTTTACTAACCGAGTAGCTCTCCTGCTTCCGTGGGATGTATTGGTCGATGTTTTTGTCTCCCCAGTCGAACATCAGCTCCTCCTCCTCCTTGCCGTTGACCCACATGATCTCCTGGGACATTTCCTGGATGATCTGCTGGAGGTCCTGCAGCTGCTTGGTCCGACCGAACGACATTTGCTGGCACGGGAGAAGGAAGCAAGTTTAAACACACAAGCAACAATTTAACTCCAGTAATGATGAGCTAATGCAGTATTTGTCTTTCTTTTACCTGCAAACTGTCCCATTCCTGCTCCAGAGCATAAAGATTTCCTTTGTCTCCTTTCTTTGTCTAAGGGAAGAGAATCAAACTGGTGAGAGACTCTCAAGAAAAATACAGAAAAAACCTGTATTTATGAATAACTTTCCTTTAATTTACATACCATTTTAAAATATCTGACATATACATTTAATATTTTATTGGGGGTGTTTAGTAACTACTACTACAGGTAACGCACATGAAACTTTTCATGTTCCTTTTTTAAAAACTGTACTTATTAATAATTTAATTTATTAACTAGGTATAATTTTTTGTGGGAGCAACTGTATTTGAGTATAGACTTTCAGTACTCAGAAACTAAAACCATTATTTTCAGGGCGCCTGGTAGTTGATCTGGTAGATCCCATGTACTAAGGATCTATCAAATAAAGGCAATAAAATCCCCCCAAATAATCTAAAAGAAATTTTCAAAAGCCCTCAATTAACAAATGACATTTTTTAATCTAATAGCATTTAAATTTTCATTTTGGCGGACCCTCCAGTCTTGATCCAACAGCATGTGCCAAACAGTCAAACCTCCAGCAAGGAGGTAATGTTTTATTCATGCTAGTTGATGTTAAGTTTATATTATGCCCCTTTGGAGAATCGCTCCTGTTGAGAGATTTCAAAGAAATCTGGAGGAAAGTTATGAGAAAGTGATGAGGGGTTTTGGTCCATATTTTTTAAACTGCTGCACTTCCTGGCTCATGTCCATCCCATGTCTGTCTTCATGTATCCAAGTGGTTTATGGATCCAGGTCCACATTTACAAGCTGTTAACATTTTCTCCAGCATTATAAATAAATGTAGAGGTTTGTGCATGCTTGGGGACTGTACTCTATTTGTTGTTTAAGTTTGTCTAAAAAAAGCAGGTATTTAAATCAAATTGCGACAAATGCAAACAAGGAACAGATTATTGGTGCTTCTGCTTATTCTTTTCATCACAGCAATAATGACACTATGCATGCTAGCCCACGGCGTCCGACAGAGCGGTGAGAACCCACCAGGTCGTCTCTGGCTCGGTCCACCTCGTGGCTCCTCTGGATGGAGCTGTGAAACTTCTGGTGGTTGATGAGCTGCTGCTGGATGGCTGCAGCATCATCTCCCCAGGAAGCCGTTTCAATCAGACGCTGAAACACCAGACACACACACAGAAACACGTATTTTAATGATCAGCATACTAGCGCTAGTATCAGTGCAGCTGTTTTCAGACAGACAGAAAAACAACTGACTCACAACTCTCCTCTGAAACACACATTTAACGTCACCAGCAGGTGGTGGCAGAGAAACAAGTTAGATTTATGGCCCTCTTTACTGAAAGCATCTCTGGAATCTACCAGAAGAAAACTGGCCTGAGAATTAAAGACAAAACAAAACCTTCTTTTCATTTCTATTTCCCTGCAGTACCTCCCAGGAACTGTGTGTGTGTGTGTGTGTGTGTGTCTTCTTGTGTGTTCTTTTTTTCATTGCAATCCTCTTAAAAGTAATTGTTCTTAATGTCAGACATAGTTGCTGAGCATCACCACTTTAAACCAGTGTCTCTGACAACACATAGCTGAGGAATGCTTTCAAGTCTGAACTGTGTAAAGATTGTGTGCAGAGCATTCTGGTTTAATGAGATCTGTCAGTCGGTTCCCTGGCACTGTCGACTCCTCTTTCTTAAAGCAACATAAAATCTAGCTTCTGAATCTGAATGACCTTGAAAAAGCTTGAAAAGAGACTATAAAGAGAGGTATTTCCAACTGCACAGAGCTGGCATTGGGAGCAATTCAGTGTCTAAGGACACAATTACTAGATTACTACCACCTGAGCCACAGCCACCTCAAAAATGAGAAAATGAGACCAATTTCTTTGATTAAAAATATCAGAAAATCTAAAAGATTGTTAAGAGATATTCTGGAGGTGGTGTTCAGTTAGTTGCAATCTGCAACTTCACCACTAGATGCGACTAAATCCTCCTTTAAATCTGTGTACATCAACTTCACTGTTACATTATGTAACGTTGAGTCTCTCAGTGTTTGGGTGTGTGCTCTTGTACTTTCAACTGTGATTTAAGACCTTGAGAGAGAGGAATCTGCGGTTGAAGGCACGCAGTTGTGTGTATGTGTGTGCACCTTGTGCTGTGCAATCCAGCCCATAGCATCTTCGTAGCTCCTTCCAGGCTCCTCCCAGCCTCCGGAGCTCCCTCTGGTGCTCCTCCTCCTGTGCATGGTGCCTGTGATGGCCATGTGGACCCCCTTCAGCTGGTCTTTACAAATCTCCAAACTACAGATTAGGGAAGAGAGAAAAGACAATGGCAAGGCTTGTGTGTGTACGTAAACCATACCAGTTACAGACAGGATATTTTAAGAAGGGGAAATCAGAAGAGGAAGAAAGAAAGAAAAAGAGAAGTCTTTCTCACGTCCTGACTACGTTGTCATTGGGCTGTCCCATTTGTCTCAGGTCCATCGCGCAGCCCTTCATCTGGTTGATAGTCTCTTTAGCCATCCCCATGAAGTGCTCTGCCTCGCCCGGGGCACTACCCTGCACGGCATAAACAAAACATTCAGAGAGGTGTAACAAAAATACTGTGCAGAAAGAGAAACACAAAGTATACATATAGTTTTTCTGTGGAAAAGATTCAAAAATCAAATATCCTGCACAATGTTTGTGACTTTTTTAAAACATTGTAATACGATGGGTTATTTTAACATTTTAACAATTATTGAAATGGATTAATTGTAGGTAACACAAACTCAATTTTGTAAGTTAAGCAGCTTTTATTAGTATTTTTAAGTGGCAATAACTTAGTTAGTAAGTTACAGAAACATTCCTGATTAGGTAATTTTACTAGGTATTTTGTTTTCGCAATACAAATAAACATTACATCGATGTAAGTCGGTTATAAATGGCTCTCAGTTTCTTCTTATACTGTACATTAAAACATAAACACAGGAGGCTTTTGTCAATGGTATCATTCACAGTCAACCACCATAGAGTCTTATGTAGTTAGTATCATAGCTGCCTGATTCTGTGCTCTCTGGAGCCTGCCTATATCGCCAGCAGCCGTATTGCCCAGAAAGGCAGGGCAATAGTTGACCTGACTGCCAATTAAGGCTTAGGTTTCAGTACCTCCATAGGCAAATAGGAAGCTATCTGCCGGATCATCCACGCTGAACTAGGGGTCTTTTTGGATAAGTGGCTGATGTCTGGAGTCCATGGTAAACAATTATCTGAATAAACACCTAGAAGTTTATTAACTGAAACCTGTTCAATGCGTTGCCCCTCAGAAAAAACGTTCAGCTCAAAACCCTTTTTCGTAAATCCAAGAACCATAAGCTTGGTCTTCCTGGCATTCAGGACCGACCCAGTGATTGATATTTAGGAGGTCCATTCAGAGGGCCTCCTCTATTCTCTCCTCTACAGAAACAAGCCAGAAAACCAGAATGATAATGGGTTCAGCCAGAGCTTTCCCCGGGGGCTGGCACAGCGCTAAAACTTCGCAGAACAATAAATAATTTACGACAAGTTGCTCAACACGAAGCTGAGAATGTAAAACTATCAGCAGATTCATTCACAGTTGAAATATCGCTCAAGGGGGTTTGGCTCCAAAAAAAAAAAAAAACAGATCCAACTGAGAGATAAACAAAGTGCTTTCAATATCACCCTGGTTCCTATTATATATCCTGTCACGCACATTCACAGGCTTACTCATCCAGTTACTCAATTTATAACATTTCTGTCATTCTTTCATCTTTTTGCCAGCAGAAGTAAAACTGCAACACAAAGCTTTTTTTTTAAATTATTATTCTTTTGAAATAAAAAGCTACAGAAGGAGCTCCAACCCAGACAGGCTTTTATTTGTACTACTGAAGGAAAAGAGCCAACAAGTAGCGTTAAAAAAAAAAAGTCATGACTCACAGACTGGAGGGCGTATTCGGCTTTCTGCAGGTACTCCTGGCACTGGCTCTGCAGGATCATGGCCTTCTGGTGGATGGCATTGAGGTTGGAGCCACTGCAGGGGGCAGCAGAGTAAAATTATCACCTTCAGTTCATATTCTTTAACAATCTTCAGCTGCTTTATTTGTTTTAAAGGCAAATTCAGCACAATAAGGCAGTTTAGACCAGTGGTTCATTACTGTTTTACTTTGTTAGCCCTTTAAATGAAGCCATGTCTGCTTGCACATGATTGATTGAGCTCAGTTTTCATTTGAATATTTTTAAGATAATATAATTTTGTGCATCAGACCTATGATTAATTTCTTCTACCCAATCATGTCAATCATCTCGTGACCCCTAAGATTTATGTTGTGGGAACCACTGATTGAGACAACACTAGTATAAGATCCAGCATTACAAATCTTCGAGGAAACACTTCAGGTTTGGGGGTCGCTTTCTGTCAAATAATTTCCTTTAAAGAAGTTTATATTTAGCTGAAACTTTCTTGGGATGTTTTCTGCAATGGGACAACGGGTCAATCTGACTATCTGTCAATCTTTTTTATCAACTAATCGATTTGATGTCGAAAAAAATAATAATAATATGCCCCAAAAGTTTTAATTAAGTTTTAATGTTTCCCAACTCCCAAGGCAACATCATCAAATGTCTTGTTTTGTTCACAACCAAAACATATTTAGTTTACTGTCATAGAGGATCAAAGAAAGCAGAAAATATTCACATTTGAGAAGCTGAAATCAGAGAATTTATTTTTATTTTTTAAAAATTTATTCTTAAAAAATCACTTACAATCATCAATTATCACAATAGTTGCCGATTAATTTAATAGTTGACAACTAATTGATTAATTGACTGATTGTTGCAGATCTGTTGTAGTTATGCAGTAGTAAACATTTAAATCTTATAGAAATACAGATAGCAAAGTTGATGCGCCTCAAGAAATTATAAAATGAGTATTGATAACAAATTATAACAATATATCAGCCGATATATTTATGTACATAAATGTGACATGCACAAACATTTTTGAAAAATGGCCTCTGGGCGAACTGTAAAATGGCGACAGTTTATAATGAAAGTCAAACGTATCTTTCTTTCTTTCTTTCTTTCTGCACTGCTCCTTTGTTGTTACTTATCAGCTGATATGTGTGCTGGTAACGACATATCTGCAAAACTTTCCCCAAAACTACTGCACACAATCTCAACACAAAAAGCTGCTGGATGCAAAAACAACTGCAATGAAAAACTAAATCTGCATCTCCTTTGCACCAAATTTATTATCTACGTGTCAGAGAATAATGACATATCTGCTATAAGCCGATATCAACTGATATATCAGTCTAATTCCAATGACTGCTGAATAATTCTGTGGATTTTCCTTCCTTCACAGCTCTGTTTTCACTCACTTTAATCACAAGTGCAACACAAATACCTGCTAATAATAGAAACTCTAAGATATGAAAAGGACCCAGAAACTAAGCGACATGTTTCCTCTCGCAGCAGCAGCAGAGACTTTGTGTCAAACAGGTTGTGATCGTGTCAGCCAGACGCTCTCTGGCCTTTCCTAAAGTGCCACAGTGAGATATTTCCTCTGTGGGTGACAATGTGGAAAGAATGAAACTGACATAAATGTTTCAGGAACAAGTGAGTGCTAAGCTGTTGCAGCAGCGGGAACTTATCGGTTCAGTGTGAGCTATAAATCAAACTCATCTCTCCGGGGAGGGAGGCTGCTGTGCAGAGAAGAAGCTGAGTTATAATTTAAGAGATCTGCAGAAACACAGTCATCATTCAGACACTGAGACATTTATTACAGCGCAGCATTGTTTTATTATCACTGGGTCTTATCTTAATGTAATAAAAGCTCAGGGAACTCCCTCAACAAACAAACTGAATGCAAACTAGCTCCATTCTTTGTAAATTTTCTGATAAAGACAATGCAACTTCATTAAGTCATAAAAACTTGTTCTTAAGGTCAATGAAACAGGTTATGTCAGATTACCCTGCAAAAGTTATCATGGATTTTTGTGGTAAACTGGCTGTTTGAGCTGCAACTGCCAGAGCAAATGCTTCAGGACTATCATGCCTGACTCTAAGGGTGTGCAGAGGCGAAATGAACACTGGGACAAAACAGGTTGTCTTGATTAATATTTCATAGCAAACAGCTTTCTAGACTGACATGCATCCTCTCCCTCCCTGCAGAGAGGGTAACATATGTCCCCCCGGTTCACAGAGACAGGCAACAGGTGGCAGCGAGCAGGTTAAATAGTTGTTCAATTGAGCAGAAAATGTATGCATACCTTATTCCGCTTCCCATGCCGCCTGACGTTCCGCTCACCATGCCGCCTGACATTCCGCTCACCATGCCGCCTGACGTTCCGCTCACCATGCCGCCTGACATTCCGCTCACCATGCCGCCTCCCTTACTGCTCATCATTCCGCTCGCCATTCCGCCTGACATTCCGCTCACCATGCCGCCTCCCTTACTGCTCATCATTCCGCCTGACATTCCGCCTCCTGTGCCGCTCATCATGCCGCCTTGCATTCCGCCTAGGGAGGACTTTGAAAAGGTGTAGGTGTTGTATCCTTCCATGTAGGGATCGTATCCATTACCGTCTCCGTGCACGACCTCGCTCCGCGCGTAATGGTAGTTCCCCGCGCCGGTCAAGTCGCCTTTGGACCCGACCCTGCGGCTCATGTTCAGGGCCTTCTGAGACCCGTACATGCTCATTCTGTCAATGCAACGGCAGCCAAAGTGACTCTGTGGAAGCCACCGGGTGGAGGAGAGGTGCAGCAGGGAGTCTCTCTCTCTGTGTCCACCAGCTGACTGCAACCAACAGGCAGGGGAGGACAGCTTTTGGAGGCGGGAGACCACACCTCTCTGTCCCTCCCCAACCTGCTGAGCCAAAAAAACGTTTTCTCTCTCCGTGCCACTCCCCTCCAAACTCAGCTGGAGGCAGAGTGTGTGTTTGTGCTCCTGTTGTTCTGGCTTTGTGGGGACAAGTTTGAGTTTAAGACAAGTGAGGACATTTTTTTCAAAAGTTATGGTATTTAAATAAAATTAAAAATTCAGAACTTAAAGACAAATCTACTGAACATTATTTTAAAGGGATATTTGTGATTATTTTGTCTGGTTCTCGTTGTTTCGAGGTGCTTTTTGAGGGTGAAAATGTGTTTTTTGAGTTAATGTTAGAGTTAAAGTTGGTGTTCTTTATGCAGGTTAAGGTTTGGGTTAGGAACTGGAATTACATCCTCACAAGTGTAGAAGTAGACATGAGTGTGCACAACTTCTTTTTGCAGGTATAGCTAAAATGTATGTATTGAACATTTAAAAAATAGTGTGTAATATTTGAAAATCTGCAACGTGACTTTTTTTAAATGACAGCTGTAAAGGTCAAAGAGCTTCGAGGCAAACTGTGGATAATGCATCCACCAACCAATTTCAATTAGAAAAACAGCTGCCAAGGTGCATCTCTGGCCTCTCCTCGACACGCCCTTCTCACCCACCGTCTTTCTGTCTCTTCTGCTGAGAAAAAACTCTCCCATTAGTCTACTGAAACACTTGCCTCCAGCCAAAGGGTGGGACTCACAGGAAAAACAAGTTTGACAGCTGTTGAATTGACAGTAAATTTGGTTGAATTTTATTATACACAAAAGATACAGTTATGAAAACAGCCGACTGATTAACGATTAATGCTTTATGTCCCACTTATATTGTTTACACTTATTATGTATTATATACAATGTGTTCTGTGCTGAGTTGCAGTTCCAGTAAAATTCAGGTGTGGTCTTTGCAGCTTACTGAGAGTGTTCAGTCACTTTTCTTGATATAATTCTGGCAAATGTGAGTAATTATGTAATTTATCATCCTGAAACAGTGGTATCTTGAGCATTTCTTATGCAAAAACAAGTACAAATGCTTCCTAACTTTGAGAATACACACAGCAATGTGCAGATCAGTGTGAACTGTAATCTGTAAATTCACTGACACACTCCTTTGTGTGTTTTATCTAGGGCGGACCTAGAGAAATATTCCCAGGTGGCAAGAGGGTGGCATGGAGACTTTAGGGGTGGCAGAAATATATGTTGAATTAATCACAATCCAATATATGAATATTTGCTAATGAAGATATCTGAACTCAAAAACAGCACTTTATTGTGGCAGATCAGTAAAGAACTAAATAGAAATGGGTGCAAGTCCATCATTAAATGATTTAACATCCTTGAGATCCCCTAAAGATCCCTTCATTGTTTGAGTTACAGTACAATCTGTCTGTAATGTGACCTTCTTCTCCACATCTTGATATTAGCTGGCATGGTGGAAAATCTTAGGGCTGAGAAATTTGTCGAGTAGTCAGGTCTGAAACCACTGTCTAAACTTCAGAG
The DNA here is from genome assembly GCF_004916995.1 of Morone saxatilis. Classification (NCBI taxonomy): domain Eukaryota; kingdom Metazoa; phylum Chordata; class Actinopteri; family Moronidae; genus Morone; species Morone saxatilis. The sequence goes on from NW_023339674.1 coordinate 2,439,140, forward strand.
TCATATTGCACCGGTGTGAAATATGAACCATGCTAACACGGTAAACTAAGATGGTGAACATGGCAAACATTATAGCCTACCTGCTAAACATCAGCATGTTAGCTTAAAGTGTCGCTGTGCCAAAGTGCAACCTCACAGAGCTGCTAGCGTGGTTGTAGACTCCTATTGCTTGCATTTGACCTTTTTGGGGTTATTTTTGACCAAGATCTTTTCATCAGATAAAAACCTCTTTTTATAGAAACAGCTGCCACAACAGAGGTAAATTAAGAATTTAAAGAAGAAAGAAGAACAAGTAAAGGAAGAAAACACAGATGATAACAAATCCAAATGATGTATCTGCAGTTTCTGTGTCAAGACTGATCATGTCTTACAACGCTCAAGCATTCCTTGGTCAGGGACAATGGAATTCAGTGAGAGTTGGGGTTGCTGAGAGAAAATTTGTCTATATTATGACATACTAAATGCTAAATGCATTAGATTCATGGTTTTTGCATTAATTTGAATAACAAGAATCATTTATTATTATTTATTTAATAGTTACTTTTTAATATTTTACACATATTTTATAACCTTTTAGTGGATAAAAACTTCCTTACAAGTTAAAACATTTTTAGGAACAGTTGGTTTTCATTATGCCATATTTTGGGGTTTCTGCAGCCCCCTGAGCACCCCTACTCCCAGTACCCATGCCCTTGGTGCAGAAGCAGCAGAATCTGTCCTTATACTACTACCACTAACAGCAATAATAATAATAATAGTAATAGTAAAAAAAATAATAACATATGAGAGCTAGAACCTGAACCCTGCACTAGTCTCCCTACACCACTCTGTCACCCAATAAACCTAGCATGAGGAATGTAGCGTGTGTGTGTGTTTGTAAGTGTGCAGGATTGGAAGTTATGTGTATGAGCGTGCAGGAGTGAAAGTATACAAGAGTGAGAGGAGCAGGAAAGGGTGTAATATGCAGTGTTTGTTTGCTGCTTATGATTTATTGCAAACAGTTGTTTTCCATTAACTCAAGCATAATTGCAGACTTGCCGTGGATGACTGCGTGCAGAAGAATTCTTACCCATCATACTTTGGGATCTGACGGTAAACCCAGTAGCTCTGCTCACTCTACACTTTTATTAGTATCGACTTAGTCTTAGAGCTTTTGTGTTCTCGCTGTGATTCATGACGATTATGATAAACTTCTATAACATTTTTTTCTCAGGGAAAAAAAAAGTCCCACCTTACCATCTTGTTATTCCCTGTGGCAAATGGCATTTAAGAACACGCCTTTGCCTGCACATAAAGTCACACAGCCAAAACGGCATTCCAGCACTGGTCTCTGTGTCCTAATTTGCAGCTCTGATGTGCCTTAAAATGATCAAGTACTGAACTTGAACTGAGTATGCAGGAGCATGTTTTAGTGGGTTAACTGTGCGTTAGAGGAAACACTAACGACAAGTTAAGAAAGAACGAGGGGATTGTTGGAAGTCTTGTGCACAATAAATCTGCTGCAAGAACTGTAAAACTAACCACTGAATTCTACACATGGTGTCTTTTTTTGTCCTCTGGCTGAATGAGCTGGATAATTTTTGGGTGTGTGTATCTGAGGCGTAGTCCCAGTGTTCCCACCCTCTCCCATCTTCTTTCATTCCTGATTACTAGAGGCAGGATAAGGCTTGCACTTTAATGGGTTTGTAAGGTTGCCTGACATCGTAGGGAGTGTGATGGTGTGTGTGAATGTGTGTGCAGATGTTCTCTTGTATGAAAGGCTCAGGGATAGGAAATGAAAATATTATGGAGCACTGACATTAAAATCGCATTTATTGCAGCACTAAAATCCAATAAACAGGCAAATGAACTTTCCTTTATGTCTAGGATCTGATTAAAGTCATCCATGCACTCATTTCTTTCCATCTCATGTTGTTTGGTATCACCCAGGCATCTTTATCTCACTTTCAACTGATCCAGAATGTTGCAGCAAAACTATTCAATATTCAAAAAAGAGATAGAGAGACCATGTTGTGCCAGTTGTTGCTTGTATAATCATCCTGTTTGTCTATAAAGCACCAAAATTAGGAAAGTCTCCTCCTTTATATTAAGATATTAAACTGGATGGTATTTAACTCTAAAAACTACAAAAAAATTTATATTATTTGAATATTTTTATACAGTTTGTCAGATGATTGTTGTTGTTTGACTTTGCATTCTTACTACTTGTGGCACAAGCTGGATGTTTTCACCATATATCACCTTTTCAACTACCTTTACCCATTGCTCTTGGCTGTTACAACAATTTATACATGTTTTGCTAACATTTCGACAATTTATGTTTTCATTTAGCTATTTCTGCTGTTTATCCTTTATTTTTAGCTACCTATTTATACATCTGCACACTTACTAACTATATTTCATGCACTCTCAAATGTAACACCTGGAGCAAGTAACAAGTTGGAGCAGGCAGCTGTTTCCAGCATCAACATCTGATATTTTTTGGAGATAAAACAGAGCTGAAAAGAATCTTTGTTTTATGAAGACAGCAAACTCGCTCACAACTCATGTTGGCATTCCATTAAGCTGCTTTGGATCAACTGGTATGTTAAATAGTGTGAAATCAGCGTTTTCACAAAAGTGTCAGTGAGCTAGGACCCCTGTTTTCCAATCTGCCAACCAATGCACTATCTCAGATATGTAAATGGGGTTTTGAAGGTGAAATTAGGGTAAAGGCATATCTTTCACATCTATCAAGTGCACCGGTGATGTGCTAGTGGGCGGTTAATCATTATAATCATATAATATGAATCACTACTTCAAACGCCCTGTGTGGATCCACCTCCGAATTTTGGCTATTTGTCTCTACATGGTGAGGCTTGACGGGAGAGCTCTCTGTGGCTAATACAGGCCTCCACACGGATGAAACGCGACACCTCATTCGATTTGGCTGGAATAGACAGAAGGAGAGTCTGCTCTTGTTAATAATCTTACTATCAAGTGAAACCCTTTTCCAACACACACACACAGACAACACCAGCTGTGCTTAGCCAGCGCTGTGGCTGACTCGAAACACATCACTGTCAATGTAGCAGGACAGCTCATCTCTTATCTCACTCTGACACTTTGTATGAGGAGGAGCGATTCTAATTTGCTTTTGGTTTTCGTTTTTTCACTGTGCTGAGGAGGCCTGTCTACATCTTGTCCAGGTCCTTGGGCGTCTTCAGCCTACATGTCCATGAACACTGTGGCTGCTGTGTGTGTGTCTATATGTGTGTTGGTGTGTGGTGCTCGTGTGTGTGGGTATAGGGAAAGTTCTTCAGTCCCCCAGTTAGCAAACAAGGATTTAACAGATACGTGATGGAAGTAATGACGATAATAGCTGGTTTTCAGGGCTGTGGCTGCTTGTCTAACATTGCTTCTCAGGATTCGAACCCGCAGACAACGACACAACAGGAAACCCAGGCCATGAAGAAGCCTCTTTATGACTAGAACATTGTTTAGTTAAGAGTGAAATACAGTCACTTCAGTGCTGTTAAACACATTTTCACCAAATTTAGAGTTCAGGATTGAATGCTAACGGGGATATTAATAGTAATGTGAGAAGTAATCACTTGGTGATTAAACATAAATGATAGGCAGTTGGAAGTCAGGGAAGGAAAAGCTGTATTAAACGATTCATTAAATTGTGTTCAACGTACTTAATTTTGTAAGTTAAAAAAACATTCTTGATCAATTTAATTTTTTGTACTGTAAAAACAAAAATTATGTTTGTTTCTTAAAATGTATGTATGTATGACATAATCTGCTATCTTTTAAAATGCTAAAGTTAAGTGAACTTTGTTTAAACTCTCTATGTGAATGTTTTATGCATTGCTCGTTAATAAGGAGATAATGAGGGGATAAAAGATTGAGTAAGACAATAATTACACTCTAATTAACTGGGTTATTTTATTATTGTCTCGAACTGGATCCAAAATCCAACCAACTATTGGAGCCAAACACTAGTGACAGGGGAGGCTGAGAAAGAAGCGGACTTCTTCTGTGGATGTGAGAAATGCACTTCACCAACAGCACTTTCATGCTCTGAAATGAATGTGAAAATAAATACCTAGTTAGCTTCACAGTGAAGAGGAAAAGACATAAAAAGACAAACCATCCTTGCAGCTAGAAAGACATTCAGTACCTTCCACTGGCTTAACATGACAGAAGCTACTGAGCAACTGAGTCAAACCGTCTTTTATACGTGACTCATTTATGGGTTTTTTTGTACTTTTTGAAGTTCTTTAACTGACTTTGCTCATGTCATTTGGCTTTGTTTTGTATACACAGATACCATTTGCATACACCTTCTGATACTGACTCTGCGGTGGAGGTTAGGGTGGAGCCGGGTACATAGCAACCAGAAAGTAAAAGACACACGCACATACGTACAGTCATATCAAGGGAAGAGTCATGACTTTTATTCTAAAGGGTTTGACAGTCGTAAGTGTTTAATCTGAATCACTGAATCATAGGGAGTGAGGTGAAAAAGAGAATTAGCTCTTATTCTTGTGTTTGCACCTGTGCAGGTGTGAGTGTGTCTGTGAGAGAATGAGCATATAAGGGAGGATAAGAGACAGACAAGACTCATTCATCGCCTGAGGGACTTTGCATCAAAGGTGAAAGAGGTGACTGTGCAGGGAAACTGTGAGAACTGAGAGGAGCTCTGTGCTCAGTTTCGACATGGCTGGCTGTATCTCCCATGTTTCTTTTCATGTTTATATGGTATTAATGCTGAAACTGGACCATAACAGTACATCTTAGTATACCTATAGGAGCTTTTGCAAGAGAGGATATGCTGTATGTGTCCACTGTGTATCGTGCCATCTGGTTTGAGGCAGCGGACAGGAGAGCAGGCAGGTTGCAGGCTGCTGCAGGTCACTGATCCTGTGACAGAAGCGTACCTGTGTGCAGCAGGTTGACATGGATATGCCTCCTGGGGGTATGGAGACAGAGCTGGGGAGGGGAGGTAGGGGTGAATGGGAGGTAGGGGTGAATGGGAGGGAGGGGCCCGTCAGAGAGCTGTCACATGACACCTGAACCAATCTGGGTCAATGGCCTCACGGAGACAAACGATGCTGCTCCACCTCCTCCTTCACAGAGGGCTTCTTTCACTCCAGGCCTGATAGTAGAGAAGAGATTAGCTCTGATGTAATATAACTTTATTTGGGAGACTTTTGGATGTTTTTGCATATCTGAGCCCATTCACTACAAAGTGAATGTGTCTTACCAACCTTCCATTGATTTCTGCTTATTTGACTATATAAAAGTCACAAAACAATGGTGATTTACATATGTCCGTGTTTAGAAGGGAAGACAATTTCCATCCTCCTTGGTTAGGTAACCTACCCTTTGGTCAGTTTCAGAGACTTAAAGCTGCAGTAGGTAACTTTTATTTAAAAAACTGTTCCTCATATTTGCTGAAACTTTCACTACATCCTGACAGAAGTACATTAGACATCTGTGAAAAAAAGAGTTAAAAACTGGTTTCTCTGGCTCCAAAACGAAACAATACAACCAACCAGAGCCGAGAAAGATAGAAAGACAGTTTGGGTTGGTGGATATTCAATAATTCAACTGTCGTTCTCAGCTCTGATTGGTTGTTTTCATTCAGGCCCGGTGGATTCTTGCAAACGCCATCAGGAGCACGAGGAGGAGCAAGAGGAAAATGATTTTTTCACAGATTATCTGTCTCATACTTCTGTCAGGATGTAGTGAAAGTTTCAGCAAATATGACAAAAAGTTATTTTCATAAACGTCACCAACTGCAGCTTTAAACACATGAATACAAATACAATAAATGTCTAAATAAACATCAGTACTTTATGTTCAGTTTCAGACATTTGCTGACCATTTAAATAAAGAATAAATAAAAATTAAATAGCTACACATCAGTGCTGTAAAAACTGTAGCAGCCTATCTGATGATATGTCCATCAACCTCACCTTATTGTGATGGATTAGTATCTTAACCTTGTGTCCAATGTGCAGAAGTTACATTTTATATTTAATCCTTTAAAACAGTTTATCAATCCGTCTTGTGCTTCTATGCTGCATCTCCGCTGGTAGTCTGACAAAAAAGCTCTAGAAGCTCCTGCACCCAGCTGTGTTCACCAAGAAATAGTTAAAGCTCGAAGCTATTACTGCTGCAAATGTTCTTCAAAATGTCATTTTACTTACAGTTAGCTGCACCCTCTTACAGTCGGTCCACATAGGATGCATGAGCAATGCGTGACGGCTGCCTTGCTGAACTGCTGAGTTCTGCCTGAGATGACCACACTGAGATGTTTCTACAGTAGCCCAGAACGGACAAACCACACACAGGCTCTAGACAGGGCCTGTCACCATTTTCACGTGTTTCGTGGTGACTGTAGCGTCTCCTACACTACAATCAGTTTTTATAGCTGGTTGCAATCCGCAACTGCCCCACAAGGTGAATGTTTTAATGTTTAAGCTTTGGACAGAGCCAAGCTAATTGTTGCCCCCTACTTCAGGTCTTTATGCTAAGCTAGGCTAATCGCCTCCCAAATTCATCTAACTCTCGGAGAGAAAGCAAACAAGCATATTTTCTAAAATGTCGAGCAGTTAGGAGCGGCTAATTGAGCATCAATAAATCATGAAATGAAATATATTAAAATAATTCATTAATTGTTGACAGTAACATTTAATTGAATTTGGCCTAATTTAATTAGATTTTATTTAATTTTGTCTAATTTAATTAAATTAAATTAATTAAATTTGAACTTTTTTGAGTTGTGTGTGGTGGCTGCGGGCAGAGGGGGGTCAGATTCTGTTCAGGGCCCCAAGAAGGCCTGAGCCAGCTCTGGTATGTGCTATGATATGGGTGTGGTTGGCAGACAGTAACAGATGACTATCAACCTCCTCCTGGATCCTGAGGAGCAGGAGGAGGAGGAGGAGCGGGGTGGGGTGAGGAAGGAGGTGAGAGA
>NW_023339674.1:2446206-2448773 GCF_004916995.1 Morone saxatilis
GGGGGGGGGGGCTTGCCCCCCCCCCCCCATCTCTGCTCCGAGCCCCGCTTTGGCACCGTGTCCCATTGACTAGACGGCGACAACCAGAGCAGCATATTCCACCACGTCTCTGTGCTCAACGCTACCGAAGTGGGCAGGTGATGACCAGGAGCTCTGGTGTTCTGCCACTGGGGGACTGAGGGATGCGCACCTCCAGGGGACCACAGTCTGGACAGGTATGAGACCTGTGGCGCACATGGATGAAGGCGCAGCAGAGGTTTAGTGGATCCCAGTGTGGATGTAGCTCCATATTCCACTTCCACTACCAGCAGGCCTGGACCCGTTCAGCTGCACATGGATGCAAGCCGCTGTAGGAGCTGTACTCATGGAATACAAAGCCCATGCTGGTGAGCATGCCTGCCTGTCCGAGTCCACTCCTCTCCGGGAGCCTCTCCACGGTCCTCTCCTCCTGACACAGTCTCTCCACTCGGACATCCACTGGTCGCTTCGAGTCCCCCTCGCCATGAGGACGAGTGCTCGGTGATTCGGTGTCTCTGCACGTCTGCACGGACCGGAGGACCCCCCTACTCCCCCACCCCCTTTTCGGATCGGGCTTTTGTTGACTACACAGAGGATTTATCTGCGCTGTGGGCTTTCTTTGTGTCAAAGGGCTTAACGCAGACTGCGCGGACGGCAACAGAGCGGGGGCTTTGCTTCACCCGCTGTTGCGCCCAGCTGCTCTCTTTGTGGCCGGGCCGTGATGGCAGCCGGCCGGCCGGAGGCGCAGGACCACCCGCCCGAGAACGGCTTCACCCCGCTGGAGCACCCGGTGCCCCGGCTGCTGCCGCACATCGACGGCTCGGTTCTGCCGTCTCTGGGGGGGTTTGGGAAACATCAGAAGCAGCTCGTGGTCCTGACCTGGATACCGGCATTGTTCATCGGCTTTAGCCAGTTTTCGGATTATTTCCTCCTGGCGCAGCCCAATGGCACGTGCGTGCAACCCCTCGCGAACCACAGTAACTGGACCGCGGCAACCCCGCCGGTCACCGGCACCGGTGGCGCGCCCGCGCTGCAACTCAAAGGCAACGGCACCGGGGAGGGATACGGCGACGGCAGCGGTCTGCTGTGCGCCTGCAAGGAGTGGAGGCTGGAGCTGCAGACGGGACTTAGTCAGAATGTTGTTACCAAGGTAACGAGTGAGCGCTCTGTTCACCATCATCATCCTCACCACCCTGTGTCTTCATCCTCACTGCTAGTCTCGCTTTAGAGCAGAGTCTGATGCACAAGTACTAACAGCTGCTTGACAAGTTACCCACTGACCTCTGTGTGAGTGTGTGTGTGTGAGTCAGTATCACAACATTCACACATCACAATATGGCAAATTAATACCAAATCACATACAAAATAACTCACTGTTCAGTACATCACATAAAAAAACAAAGTGGGCAACTGTCCCAGAGCCAGAGAGCTGGAGAAAACCCTTTCCCCCTCCCGATACTGACTGACTGATCTCACCTCGATGTATCTGCAGATGCCGATAACAATCCAACAAACTGACCTCCGTTTCTATATCGTATATAACCCTAACCCAGTGCAGAACTCCAGGGGCCCTGAAAGCTCCAGATTTACTGTGTGTTAACTCGTTTGCACTAATTTAACTGCGAATTTAATAAGAAAGACGCCACATTAAAGCAATGACATAATAAAGGCCTTCCTGTGCATTATATAACCTAATCTTGACACAGAGGGCCCCAGTGTCAAAATCCACCCTTAAACCTTCATTATTTCAGTTTTTTTTTTGCTTATATGCTGCATATTTTGATGTGCTTAGCCAATCTGGAGTCAGCAAAGAAAAACTGCACATGTTGTACAGATAGTGGTAGGAATGCCCCCCGGACCCCTGTGATGTTTATCCTGCATTGCACTTGTGTAAAATATAAAACTCAAATAACTGTTAGTTGCTTAGAACCAAATTTAGACACATCATTTTGTATAAAGGATGAAACTGTACGCTAATATGACAACACCATCACCCAGCTCTGGCACGTGTGCATGAATGATATCTGTTTTCTCTGTGCTAATAGCCCATGCATAATGAACCCATACTGACTGAGTTTTCCACATCACCACCGGCTATTTCGCAACCAAAATCATAAGTCATAACCAATAATTGTCTCGTTCTTTCCTCCCCTCTTTGCTCCTCTGCACAGTCAGTGGGCTCAGCAGGGAGTTCTGTAAATCATTGTTAAACACCAACACTATTTTCACACACAGCTGAATCTCTCCGCTGGCCTCTCGTAGATACTTTCAGGGTCGTGCACTAATATAGAGAACACGTCGTGCTACCACATGTGTCCTTGGCTGAGCTTCAGATGCTGAGAGCTGCAGGGGTGTGTGCACTGACCCATGGGCTCAGAGGAAAGAGCGGAAAGCTATTGATTTCTGTTATTATTGACACGCGCCCACATTCACACACATGCTTCTCTTTCTCCCTCACACACATACACACATATATATACACACACACACACATACACATACACATATATACATACACACATATATATACACACACACACATACACATA
>NW_023339674.1:2448873-2459329 GCF_004916995.1 Morone saxatilis
AAAAGACTTTGAATACATGCACACTCATCAGCCTTCATGAATTATCAAAACAGTGAGTCAGAGTTTGACAGACTTCTGATGAGAGAAGCCCACATTTCTTTTTGTTTCTCTGCAGCTTTCAGATTAAAAACTGCTCAGCTGCTGATGTTTAATTCCCTTTTATCTTGTTGTGGGTGGTTCTCTCTGAAAAGTTGACTAGTGTTCCTCTCTTTGTTTTTGTGGTGCGTTTCAGTGGAACCTGGTGTGTGACTCAGCCTGGAAGGTGCACATTGCCAAGTTCTCTTTGCTGGTGGGCTCCATATTTGGATACCTAGTGATGGGTGTCATGGCTGACTGGTAAGCTGACTCTTTTATGTCTGTTTTGTGCTTCTTATACAACCTCTTTTAACCTTGAGCGATCCATTCACTTATGTTACAAAGACAATATTTTCTCACCTAACGTTACATCAGCTGGTAACCATGCAGATATTTTTGGTTTCGGGAAGTCGTCATTAGAAACAGTTTGGAAAAGGGCAGGAACTTAAAGAACACACTTGTGATTGGATGAATCTGTTTCTTGTGGGCTTATTGCAGGATTACACTGGGTACTTGGCAACCAAAATGGGCCCCATTCGCATTGCCCGCTCTGAGCCCATGCTCTCATTTCCCATTAGTGACCCAACAAGGACCCACAGATGCAGCCCACATGGGTTTGCCCATGAGAGGCCTACTTAGGTGACCCAAGTGGGCCCCAGATACCCATGTACCATGTTACTACAAGGTTCCCATGTAGCTAAGCATAACCCATGTGGGGCCCACATATACATGTTAGCTAGTGCGGATAAAAGCAACTCTTTCTAAAAACAATGCAAAAACATTTTTATATTCTTCTTTTAAATCTCTCTTACTTTTTTTCCACGAGTCTTCCAAGTTCACCAAACTGTCTTAACCGGACAAACTTGTTGCACACGGCTCGTTTCAGGTGATGAATTCTACCTTTTACTTCCTATAATATCATCATTAGCACAATAAACGCCCCTAAAATTAAAATGTGGCTGCCTGTGGCCCTCCATGTGTGGGCAAGAATGTTTTTAATTTAAAGTATGATACAATTGGTGAATTCTTTCAAACTGGTTGTACACCCCACTCAAGAACAAATCTGTTTGTACAAGTGGCTCTTGCAGTCCATTGTCCTGATTAATCTGGCTAATCCACAGACTTTACTGTCAACAGTGATGATTTCATCCGTAGTAAGTGGCTCCTATAATAACTGTCAAGGATTTTCACACAGACATGTTGCTATTAAATTATTTAAATGACGTTTTTTAAATCTGTGACCACAAACAACATCTCAAAGATGGACATTTAAAACCAAATGTATCTGAATGGCTAAGTGAGAAAATATGTTTATTTGTAATTGGGTGAACTGACCCTTTAAGTCACGTCTGCAGCCTGCGAGCCACCTGAGCTGCCTCGTGGGAAAAAAAGTCCCTGCATTGTGTTTGGGATCAGTAACTATGGAAACAATGTAAAGAAATGTGCAGGCCAAGGAGGCCTCAGCTCTGACCTGACCCATTGACCTACTGACCCCCTTTAGACCAGGAAGTCCACAGACTCAATGACTGGAATGGTCTCTTTCACCCCGACTGCACATCAAAAAGCTTTATTACTCAGTTTGTGACAGTTTTTAAAGCTACGTCTTTCTCCTTCTGCTTGTCTCTAAGGTTTGGTCGACACCCAGTGTTGATTCTCTCGGTGCTTTTCATGCTGGTGTTTGGTCTGAGTGTTGCCTTCTCTGTAAACGTCACCATGTTCAGCACCTTGCGCTTCTTTGAGGGTTTCTGCTTGGCGGGCCTCGCTCTCTCCCTCTACGTGCTCAGTAAGTACACGCTTTGACCTCCTCGTGCCCGTCTGCTTTTTTTTGTTTCTGCTCTCCAGCTGCTGTGTTTCCTCATCCGTCCTCTGTCCTGTATTGTCTTTATTTGAGCTTTAATGCCCGAGTAGATCCTCGGAAAGGACGTAGAGGAAAACATTTTCAGGGGGAAAAGGTTCTTTTACGTTTTCTTTCTAAACTCTAGAGAAAAGTTTTGGTTTCTTTTATTTCTTCTCCCACCAGCAGCAACAGCAGCTATATTAAAATGTTGTAAGTAAACTGAACCAAAAAAATCTATCCTTTAATCCATAGAAGTGTCAGAGTGTTCACAGTCCAGTTACTCTTCGATGCAAAATACCCCCCTAAAAAGCCAAAGTTTAAAACCAGACTTAATCAAAAATCTCACTGCACAACTGCGCTATCAATAACGTAATATTCAAAAACAAAGGCTTAAATTATTTTAGCTGATGTGCGGTTACTAGGATCTACTCTCCAGAAGAGAACGGTAAATTCTAACAAAAACCAATCTTATAGTCTTTGAGGATTTAATTCGCAGTTCTTCAATAGATTAACGGACTGGCCAGTGCACTGCGGACATTTTTTGATAGCCAACATCGTTTATTACAAACAAAATTACAGCACTTTCAAGCCAATTTAATATCTGCTTTAATTCTTGAGAGAACACAATCCGCTGTTCCCCCCCTCCCTATCTAAAATATCTTCCTCTGTCCCCTCTGTAGCTCTGCATACAGTAATAGCCCGTGGCCAAGGTGTTCTTATTGACACCAAACTGGCTGACAGCATTTTTATTTCTCCTGAGAACACCCTCACCCGCCGCTGCATTCCCCACTGTCCCCTCTCCCTGCTGCCGTCCCCCCCTCTTTCTCACCCTCTGTAGGCCTCTTCTCTTTCAGGCCAGTGGGAGATTAGTCATACATTATGCGTGAAGCGAGGGCAGACTTTGAGCCTGGGCCGTGGGGCGGGTTTTGTCCCTCTCTGCAGGGATTTCTGATAAATCTCGACTGAACTGCTCTTCTTAAAACAAACAAACAAAATGGACGCCTCCATTCCGGAGAGCGGAATTTAATCTGTGATGTACATACAAACACAAATAAGATTGCCTTTGTGGCCCTGGTGTGAGTGGACTGTGATTCATATCTGCCTTATATCATGGGTATAAGATGAAGACAGCACTGTAACAGGAGTATGGCTGGAGACATGAAGGAATATTGTGATTAATGTTATTGATTGCTACCCAGAAATTTGTACATTAAATCATGTTTACAGCCAGAGCCAAGGCTTACGTCCAACATGCATCATTCATTCATTCATTCAGTTACTGTTTAAGTACATTTTCCATGAATTTTATTACATTTTAAAGCCGTCTCCACACTGCCAGGAATACACATTTGTTTTAAAAATGTTGCTGTTGACCTAAAAGTAGTCAAATTTCAAAATGATTTGAACCTGCCCTCAAAATAATCAAACTCCCTCCACGGTGCTGCAGTAAAAAACCCAAATTCATATCAACGGATGGAAGGTAAATGGCAGCTGCTGGCCTTGTGCTGCCACTATCACTCATTAGTAGAGATTCTAGCTGTCTTACTCTTTTACTTTAAGTTTTTCGGTTGTTTTTATCCCACAAACATTAGCTAGAATGAATCGATTTGAAGACCCAGAATGGACATAATAGAAGTAAATCTGTGTCCTATTGAAAATGCGACTACTCGGCCTAACCCAAACATCGATAATCTAAACCTTGGCCAAGGCCGCTGGCTGGAACAACCTCCTCCCAGGAGATTGCTGCAGGTGAGATGCTCTGCCCCCATCCCTCCCTTCCTTCCCCTCAAACGGAAACCTGGCGATTGTTTACTTGTTGTAGGACCTGATCAGGGACATCTCCATGGCAACCTGCTGTGTTTATCAGCGATGACACCAACGTGAACTGAGCACTGATTGAAGGGCTTAGATGAAGTTGACTCTCCAGGCTTAATGTGCATACCCCACAGCACCCACGGTCACTTATACAATGCGAAATATGCAAACACACCCTGTACCCCCACCCCCCCAAATCCCCACGCCTTCGCCGCCTTTTTACCCCCAGGACGACAAGTGGTCTTGCGCAGGCTGCGCTGATGGCTGCGCCTGCGGCCTGCCTGTCTGTCTGGTGCGCCTCCCACTCCCCCTTTTCCCACCTCCCCCGTTGCAGTTGTTTTGGAGTTCTTTATGTTGTAAAAGTGTGCTTACATGTGCTTTATGTTCTGAGGTTTTTTCCCCAGCCCACACTGTACCCCCTAATGAGCCAGAGTTTGGGAGCGGCTTTTTTCCCCTCCCCTCTCCTCTTGTTTTTTCCTGTTTCTTGTACCCACCTTTCAAGTAATTTCCCCACGGGGATTATTAAAGTATTTCTGATTCTGATTCTGATTCTGATAGAATTCTTAAAATAATTATATTAAAAGTAATGCTACCTGGCAACAAATTATTCACTAACACAAAACCCCATTAATGTCTGCTAATGTAATATGAATACTGAATGACTGCAGTTAAAAATTATATAATTAATTAGAATGACACGAGGTGTTCATGTAGGGACTTCTGTATACAGTGCTGCAGGAATGAGACCTAAAACCTGGAACTGAGTGAGTTTTTGTTTTGAGCCTGAAATAATGTCTGTGGTTAACACAAGCTTAAGAGATTTTCCTGCTTTGTTCTACAACATAAAAAACATCAGTAAATACCCCACCTGTGAATTTTGAAGCTTTTACGTCGTTGCTAACAGGTGGCTAAACATGTGAGTGCTTATTTTCTGAAATAATGTAAAAGCCAATGGAAAACTCCCATTGTCTGTTTGTTGAAGGAACCAGGTTGGCCTACATCATCCCTGCAGCACTCTAAAGGCCTAAACAATTTGAGGAAAATACCCAATTACAATTATTCTGAGCAATATTGAGATTTAAATCGCAATTCTTATCTATTAACAAGATTCTTTTACATGCGTAGATTTAGATAAAATAGTGAAATTGCTTTTCTTTTTGAATTTTTCTCTTAATTCTTTTAAACCAGTCAGTCAGAGAAAAGGTGTTCTGTATGACTTTCAGACTTAATCTGTATTATTAAGAACCATGTCGGGTGTATCAGAGCTTTCAGGACATGTTCTCAGTAATTATGGAAACTTCAACATGACGTGAATGCATTTAAATCTGCGGCCAGTCGGCAAAAGTACATTAGGGGTCGTGGTGTGTGTGTGAGTGTGTGTGTGTGTGTCTTGAGCTGAGAAAGCTCTTTTTAAAGATTTCGGTTTCTTCCATGGTGCTAAAAACTCCAGCTTGGCCATCTCCATGGTTTCTTCTTAGCACTTTTTACATCCAGCTCACATTTCCTCATTAATGTCACACACACAGACACATTTTTCTCCCGTTATTACAGTCTGTTTGCCAAACAGAAATACCTGTAATGGGAGGCAATTTTCCTGTATTTCTCTTGTTGGTGTGCTCAGTGTTGTCAATGATAGGATTAGTAACGTGTGTGTGTGTGTGTGTGTCTGCTGTTTGCGTGAGAGAACAGATTGTATGCACTCACTTTGAAGTGCAACAAAAAAGGTGTTGGTGTGAGTTTGTGTGTGAGGTGTTTGTTGGTTGTGTGAGGTGTAGATGAGTACAGTAGGAGGAACAGTCAGCTGGCTGCCACAGAATGACTCGCTTTGAAGTGAATTCACGTTATGACAGCGGATAATAGACGCTGCCATGCCATTAACAGTGAAAAACATGTAGAATAACAGCACACAGCGTACCATGGCGACATTTGAAGCTTCCAATAAACACATCCTCAAAGGCTGAATAGGTACTGACACAGGCTGTGAGATGGATGAATATGAAATTTCTCATTACTGTACCACTGTTTGTGCTTTTATTGTTTGCCGAGAGAGGCACAGTAGTCACCCTGCAGGACAGAAACAACGCAGTCGATCGGTATTTTGGCAGTGGCACATTGTTTTGTTGTGCTTCCTCTGTAGTCCAGTACATTGGATTTTAAAAATGAACTTGAGGCTGAAGTGCTGACCTCCAGCTTTAATTTGAAGGTTTTCACATCCATATTGGCTGAACACTGGACTTATAGCTCTTTTTAAAACACAGTGTAGCAGGACAGTGGTCCTAAACATACAAACAAGGCGACCGAGAGAGTTTACATCCAACAATATAGGATGTTTTTCCTTTTTATACATAGTCTCTCAGTTTTACGGGGCCAAAAGTGCTATAAAGTTCAGTAGTTGTCATAAAACCCTGGTTTATTACAACAAAGGCTAATTTTAGCAGTTTTAAGCATTATGGCACTTAATAATAGTGAGACTGCTGCTCACCAGGTCTCCTATCTAAGCAGGGCCGACCCTTCTTAGCTTCTGCGATCAGACAGGATCTTAAGGTTGTGCTTAGGGTTGTAAAGCTGTGAGATCTGGGAATGTGGCAACACTGCAAAAAGGAGCCCTGTAGGGGGAAAAAACACAGGCAGTCAAATGATCAATGAATCCTATTTGGAAGAGAAACTGTCCATTTTAAACATTCATCAAAGTCAACAAATCGACCTCCTTGCTCCTTCTACTTACCAAAGTTGTGTACTTACACAGCTTTCTTCTGTAGCGGGGGATTGTTTTCAACATTTTGGGTGCCCACCTCCTAAAGCGGTTCAGATAATCTGGCAAAACTGTTTCATTATCTTGACCTGCTACACCGGATACTGAAGCTGCACTTCAGGAACAAAGCAATAGAAAAGAAAAGAATGGTCAATACTACAAAACTAAGACCAGAGTTGTAATGAACTACATTTATCCTTTGAAATGTAGGTATCAGACTCTTTGCAGTTAGACTGTGTGATGGTTTCGACCCCCAGACATCAGCACTCTGGATATCTTCTCCATGTGATGTATTTTTTGTCTTCTGCTCCTCAGTGGGTGAAACACATTATCACTTGGATTGAGGTCACGTGACTGACTTGGCCAGTCAAAAACATGTTACCGTTTGTCCTTGGTTGCCTTGTCTCTGTGTTCAGTATCATTATCCTGCTGTGCTGTGCTCGAATTGGGGGACTGTGTATACAAAGGGCCAGATGTTTACAGCCATTATGGATGCAAACAGCCTCAAATTAAAGCTGAAGGCTGGCACTTCAACATCAGAGTCATTGTTTAATTTCAAACCGAACAAGTGGAGCCAACAATATCAAAACACGGCACCATCGTGAAACTGCTGTGTAATGTAGAGTAATGTTTAAACACCACGGAGGCATATTATTGTAGACTGCAAGACTGCGGAGGGCTGAATAAGCTGCAGCGGGAAGCAGCTCAGATAGAGAAACATGTAGCATGCATATAGTGTATCATGGATGATTGTACAGTAAGCATGCATGTGTATGTGCTGCGGTTGCACGGACACATGCATATTATTTCCCCACAGACTCTTTCTGCCTTTTCTTTCCCTCCTTTCACCCTCTGTTGCTGTAAAACCAGCACTGATCTTCTGTTTCTAAATCCAGCAGCTCTCTTGCCCTTTCCATATTCACTCTGTGCTTCCCTCGACTCTCCTCTGCCCAATTCATCCCATCCTCCTCCTCCTCCTCCTCTCTCTCTCACTACCATTTTATTACTACCAGCCCTAGTACCCCTCACTTCCTCATTTTCTCGAGGTTCATTTGAAATCTCTCATCGTCCGGTTATCTCTCCGCAGCACACAGCGCATAATAAACTCAACTGGAGCTGCCAGCAGAAGCTTTAGTTTGCTTTGCTAATTTAGGTGTGTGTGTGTGTGTGTGTGTGTGTGTGTTTGTGCATGTTTGGTTGTTGCACCAATTCTGCATGGGTTTATTAGTTTGTAATTTAGCACCTACCTCAGGCTCATCCTCTGGGAGCTGTAAGGAAAGCGCTTCTGCCTCCTACTTCCTTTTACTTGTTTTCTCTGCATTTCAGGACAACATGCTGTATGTATTTCCCTGCTTGCTATCATGGCTGTCCATTATCCAAACTCATCTGGATAATATTATGCTAATACAAGCGTTTGCTTGGGCAAGAAGCCGAAAGCCTCCGTTGGCTTAAAAGGGCTGCTCCTTCACAGCAAGCAGCAAATGTAGTCTGCTTGGATTTACAGCAGCTATAATGGATCCCAATGACAACTCAAAGTCACAGCAATAAACAAACAAAACACCAAACGCCCATCAAAACCTCTCAAACCACTGCTGCTGCATAATCTACTAAATCTCTGCCATTGATCCATTGGCTCAATATGTTCCCAACAATCACTGCTTCAGTAAAAACCTGCTACCTATGCTGTTTCCTGTGCAGATTCAGAGCCCTGATGAGGCGAGGGTGCGACACAGAGGTAGTGTATTGAGCTGTGAGTGTTTGGATCCGAGCTAAAGACTTCAGACTTGACTTGGACTGAACTGCTGAAGGAGTGGCCGCGATGGCATGTTGTTTCAGGTGCCAGTGAGACAATGAAATATGATCCAGTTTAAGTATCAGACCCATGAGTTTGAAGGCTTATCAGACACAGCAACGGGCTTTAACATCATGAGGAAGCATCATTAGGCAGCTGTCATTTTGTCTCTTGTTGCGATGACCACCAGGTAAACAAGATAAATATGGAATTCATGTTGCAAAGTAATCACTGGCACATATTTTATCTTTCCAGATGATGTTCGTGGCATTGCGTTCCTGTCACAGTTAGGGCTGCAACTATCCATTATTTTCATTATTTATTCATCTGTTGTTATGTCAATGAATCGATTAGTTGTTTGGTTCGTAAATTGTGAAAAATGTTGATCACTGTTTCCAAGAGTCCCAAGGTGACGTCCTTAAATAGCTTGTTTTGTCTACAACCCAAAATATATCCAGTTTACTGTCACAGAGGATTAAAGAAACCATAATGTTCATATTTAAGAAGCTGAAACCAAGGAATTTGGAAAGATGACTCAAGACAATTAGTAAAATATTTGTCGACAGTTGACAACAAACTGATTAATAGACTAACCGTTCCCTGCTCTATTGTTGAGCTAGGTTCAACAATCTTGCCAGAGTCTTCTGCGTTGGCCTCCCCACCATGTTTACAGACTTGCTTCATTCATATTAATAAGAAGGGCTGTGGTTTACTTGGTCTGAACGCAGCTGTAAGATTTGACTGCCAATTGACTTGACCTGAAACTTCAAAGCAAAAACATTCAGGTCTCAAGTTTTGACTTGTAAAATCCCAGAACTATAAAACATTAAGCATCAGGCAGGTGTTGCCAAATGCAGTCATGACAGTCACCATTCGGAGAAATAAAAGACTTTCTCAGAAAGACTCAGGAAGTCCTGAGGACTTGAGACTTGTTCTGACACATATTGAATTTGAACTTGCTGCAAAAGATAGACTTGAGTAGCAGCTTATTCTGTCATTTTAAAAAGTTTCTATAGATGTTTTGGTATGTTTCCCCCACAAAATTGTGTCAATATTTGAATTTATTGTGCATGCTGTGTGGGTCCCAGCTGACTAGAGCGACTTGAACAAGCAGAATGTTTCAGAGCCACTTTTAAAGGCCTACAGGGAGTGAGTGTTTGGTACTGAAAAGTTAGGATTTTCAGCAAGTGAGGTTTGCAGCAAGGACCCAAAGGAATTGGGCTGCAGTTTCTTATACACAAGTGAGACAAGGTTAATATCTTCGCCTCTTCCTCTCTATCTCTGCTCCTAAGAGACTTGTAGGTAATGACAGAAACACGCAGGATACTGTATGGGAGTGTGTGTGTGTGTGTGTTTTTATGACCTGGGGGGTGACTACTGCTGACTCAGCTGGGGAGAAGGACTGTCCTGTCACGCTGTGCCCTTGTCAAGCCTTCTGTTTCCCAGCCCTGACTCGCTATGAAGTCATCCACCTAAAACAGAAACCAAAATGTATTTCCATTATTGATTCATTTTGTTTAGTCTAAAAAAAATGCCAGGAAATAGACATGCCAAAATCTGACCAAATCTCAAAGGTATTCAATTTACAATTATAGAAAACAGAGAAAAGCAGCAAATCCTCATATTTGAGAAAGCTGGGACCAGCTAATGTTTATGCTAGGAGCATGGTTATAGGGATGGCGATGTCTATAGGTCAGTTGGTCGGTCTACCACATTGGTCAAGCTGAAATATTTCAACAACTATAAGGTAAATGTCTATGACATTAAGTACAGACAATTGTGTCCCCATCAGGATGAATTCAACCCTCTGACTTCTCTGGCATCACCAGCAGATCAAAGTTTTCACTATTTTCTATCTGAAGGTCAGTGTGACATCTTCAAACAAAAAACAATCCAATACCCAAAGATAGCCAGTTTACTACCTCAGTAGGTAAAGAGGAGCTACAAAACAGTTGCCAATCAATTTTCAGTTGACCAACTAATCAGCTCCAATCTCAACATTTACTTTATCGATTGACACAAAAAAATGGGCTTTGGGCATTTTATCCGATGTAGTGTCTCATAGTGGACGCCTCGCGACGTCCTGACAAAAGGACGAACCTGTAGGTAATGTTTTTGCCTTCCTTGACAAATTCCACGACATGTTCCAAGTGTTGACCAATAGGAGCTCAGAGCGCTCTTCAAC
>NW_023339674.1:2459432-2459693 GCF_004916995.1 Morone saxatilis
TTTACATTCTTGTTCCTGGAAGTCACCTCCTTTACCGAGTACACTAGCACATTGATAAAGGCGGCAAGATACGATTGGTCGGGGACCAATGTGACCATCTTAACAGACACAAATATAGGGTCGTCTGAATCCGGCAATAAAAACATTTAAATTTCTGACGTTGTCGTAAAGCACATCGTAAGAAATGATAAAAAATTAGCTGCTATTCATTTTCTGTAGGTTGATCTCTGCACCCTGTATTCATCCACACACACACACACA
>NW_023339674.1:2459853-2460472 GCF_004916995.1 Morone saxatilis
GTCATCAAAGATTACTTTGGCCATTAGATCAGCTGCTTTTTGTTGCCCTCCCTTTGTTTTTAGCCTCCCTTTCTTCCATTATAGTTTTTGTCTTCCACAGCCTCTGCAACTGTTTTCAGCTTTCAGATGTAAAGACAGTGGAGAAGCTGCTTTAGTGAAAGGAGGAGGAAGGAGGAGGCAGAGGAAGGGGGTACGGAGGGTGGGTAGCGGTGGGGGATGGTGGCTTTACAAAGGGTGAGGGAGCCACTTCAGCCCTGATGAGCAAGAGGGAAGAGTGGGCAGGAGGGGGGTGAGGGAGGATCAGACCACATGGGGGGGGGCAGTGAGATAATCAGCACAAGGAGAACCATTCTCCCTCTCAGCTGGAACAAAAGGTCCCTGCCAGTGTGTGTGTGTGTGTGTTGTCCCAGTAGAGTCAGCAGGATCAGAAACCTCCCCAGAGAGTTGGGGAGTGGTTTTTGTTTTGCGAGGTAGGTTTTAGGGATGCATTACCTCTGCCAAGTGCAGTTGATTACACTAGTCTGTGTGTGTGCATGTGGCTCAGTCTGATCAATGCCTATTGGCTGCTGTGAGCAGGGGTACCACAGAGACACAGTTGTTTTTCAGTACAGACAGACAG
>NW_023339674.1:2460560-2470670 GCF_004916995.1 Morone saxatilis
TTCATTAGTGTATAATCTCCTGAATATAGGATCCGCCATGTTTCTACAGTAGCCCAGAACGGACAAACCAATCACTGCCTCTAGATAGCAATGCTGTCATGTAGAATGAAAGGCAATTTGTTTGAATGAATTCGCATAAAGTATCTATAAACAGAAAAAACACATAAAACTATACTATAGGATCAGACATTTGCTTTTACCACAGCAGTGGGCCACATATCTCGCATATCCTTGGATATAAATCTTGCTCTCTTATCAGTGATGGTATTTTTACGAGCTTCTGGCAAGGGGCCAGATGCTCCGCCGTCTGTGGTGCTTCTGCTCCGTAGCATGAAAAAGGTTAGACAGCTGCTTTGTACAAAGTCGACAGGAACTTCTACACACTGGACCTTTAAATGCAATAAGTTGTATGCTGTGGTGGAAGAAGTATTCAGATATTTTACTAAAGTACAAATACCAATGTGAAAATACTCCACTACATGTCCTGCATTTAAACCCTTAAGTAAAAGTATACATCATTGTACTCATTGTGCAGTAAAATGGTCCCTGTCAGTGTTTATTATATTTTATGGGTTTGACCCTTTTGCTATTAGACATTTGATCCACTGTTTATACAAAAATATTGATTTGTGAAGCATTAAAGAGTAATTATGGGTTCATTGCAACTGGGAATTTCAAGGGAAAGCAAAGCTAAACTGTAAAATTATTACTCAAACATCCATCAGAGTTAACTGACCAGCTTTATCTACTACCTACCTACCTAATGAAGGATTATTACCGACATTTCAGGTAATCTGGCACTCACAACCCATCTGATCGTCTGACCACTTGCGTTTCTCGCCTCGTTGTATTGTAACAAACCAGAATTCTCCTTTTAGGTAAAGATTTGAGACTTTTTTCACTGTTCACAGAACTTTTACTCTAGTAGACGGCCCAAATACGTTTTACATCAATGGCTGACAAACAGACAGAATCTGTTTGTCTCCTTTGGTGCAGAAAGACAGGGCGGACAGAGAGCAGCAGACAGGCAGGTTAAGGATTACGGGTCAGTGTAATTTCCTTCATGTTTCGGTTCCTACAGGGAGGGCTTCTGGAGACATTAACTCTAAACCTGTCCGTCTGGGGCTGAAGAGAACAGAGATGAAGGGATTTCCAGTAATTCCTTTATTTTCTCTTTCCCAGCCTCCCTGTCTTGTTCTAACTGAATGATTTTCTTGTCTTTTCTCTTATCTGAAAATCTTTTCTTCTTTCCTTCCCTCCACCTTCCTCCGTGTTTCTCTCTGCCTTCTTGCTTGTCTTTATTATCATTCCTCTGGTGATTTCACTGGTGAATAGAGGGACTTTTCCGTGTCCTTTGGGGGGGGGGTAATTTGTATTCTATCCCTCTCTTCCCTCCCGTTCCCTTTCCTCCCCCTCTTTCTCTTCTTCTTCACAATAAGAAGTGACGGTACATGAGGCCAGGTTAGTGCGCCTCGCTTCCTCCCTCCCTTCCTCCCTCCTCACCCACCCACAATGGTCACCTTCAAAAAGACCTTGCCATATGGGCCAGACCATCTGGACTGTACCATGTTACAGACAGCAGGGGAGGGGATGGGAGCCCAGTCGGGGGGGAAATTAAGTAAGGTTACAGTGAAACTCTCACGGAGCAACTGAACCGTTTCAAAAGATTTGGCGTGTAGTCCATCCTAAGTTTATAAAGAGGTCTGGTGTTAAACTAGTGCGTTCTCAGGGGAAGGATCAGTAATAGGAGGCCTCAATAATTCAGAGAGGAAATTCAATACTGGCTCCACCATTAAACAAACACACACATCACACTCTTCCAGGCCATTAAGGCTGTTGCTTAGTTTATGATGGCAATCACATCCACACATACAGCAATATACATAATTTATATTTATATATATGTATATATATATGCAAGTCTCCATTGGTGCACCAACGACACATGAATCTATATTTTATGTGAAATGTTCCTCTTTCTCTCCTCTCTCTCTGCCTCTTTATTTTAGGGATCGAGCTTTGTTTGCCAGCCTGGCGTTTCTCCATGACCATGGTGGCCAGTTTTCTGATGGTGGGCGGGCAGCTACTGATGCCAGGGGTAGCCGCTCTGTGCCGTAATTGGCCAGACCGGGATGACTGGCAGGTCCTGCAGATCGTAATAATCAGCCCTTTCGTTCTGATGCTGCCCTATGTCTGGTGAGTCCCACCCTCTGAGGAATTCCACAGCGGGAGGGGGGGCAGATTCTTCTTGCACTGAGCCAGGCGATGGCTTGTACAGTACACACTGCGCTACACAGTACTGAGCACACTCTGCCTTTACTAACAAACAATACTCTCTTTCTCCACTCGTTTGTCTTCTTCCCCCCTTCTGTTTCTTCTTCTTGCTTTCACAACATATTCTGTTCTCATGCTTCTTTGTCTGCTCCTTCCATGTCCTTCCCATTCCTCCCTTTCTCTCCCTCTGCAGGATTTTTCCCGAGTCGCTGCGCTGGTTGCTGGCCACCCAGCACTACAGGCGGTCCAAAGCCATGATGCTGCGCATCGCCAAGAAGAACCAGGTTGACATGACAACCGAGCCGAGTGGAGTTCTTACAGGTGAGGAAGATTTCAGGAGGGACATCAAGATGATAGATCCATTTCACAACATTTACACTTTCTTTTGCTTTACTCATTTCATTATTATTGCACATTATTTTAGTACGTCATCTAAATGTATGTTGCAGCTACTTCTTGGTGTGTGATGAAATGGACATGCAACGAACACAAAGACACTGACTCATATACAAAGTGTCTGAGATCTCCTTTTCATGTATGCAAACATGTTGAAGTAGTATTTCTCGACTGCTCATATGATGAAATGCAATTGCAATCAGACAAACAGATACATGCTTCTTTCATCTTTGGTGATTTCTCACTGGAAGATCAATAAAATCCCGAACAATTACTTTAATATAAACTACGTTTGTGGTTCATTATTACAGAAGATAGTGAAACACAGTTTCTTAGAACCCAATGTCACACCTTTAAATTGCTTTTGTCCAATTAAACAGATAAAAAACAAAAAAATATTAAATCTACAACAAAACTATGTTGTAAATGATCACATTCGAGAAGCTCGAATTTTTGGCCTTTTTCCTCCATAAATGACATAAACAACTAATAAATAAACCAAAAAGTTAAATTATTAAATTGTCTGTGACATTGTGGAGTTTTCTTTCACTTTCACTTTTAATTTCTCTCCTGTCTGCCACCAACAGCTCTTTCTACTGCCTTGGTGATTGACTCATTGTTTCTGCTTCTCCCAGTGGCCAAGCAGACAGATAGATGATAAGAGTGGGCAAAGGGATGTGCTATATCTATCCACCGGCCCCACAGCACATTAACTTGTCTGTGCTAAAGGTCCCTTAGCGGCCGGTCTCTCATTACTTTCTGAAAGGAAAGGTCTCAAGGTGTGCGTTTCATGTTTCCTACCAGAACTGGAGCAGGAGCTGCACAAGAAACCCCAGAGGACCTGCATTGTGAAGATGATGAGCACGAGGAACCTGTGGAAAAACATTGTGGTTCTGTGTGTCAACTCGTAAGTGTGTCGCTAGGCTTGTACAGTTCCTTTTCTAATCAAAGCCAACATCCGTTGTGTTGAGAGAGCATGAATTACACATGAGCTCGTCCCCCAGAGAGAAATGACGCCATGTATGTGAGTGTAAAGCTCGCTCGCCCCGTGGCAGATTCATGTCTCAGGTGCTACCTCCCTGTCCCCTTTCTTACTGTGTGTTTGTGTGCCGTTTGTACAGACTGACAGGTTACGGGATCCACCACTGCTTCGCCCGCAGTATGATGGACCCGGAGGCCCAGCCCACTGCTTTGTGCCACGCGGACTACTACACTATGGCTGGCATCGCTGTGGCAACCTGCCTGGCGCTTTGCCCCGCGGTTGGGTTGATGGGTCGGCGTGGAGGGCTGCTCACCTTCATGATCATAACAGCCCTGGCATCGCTGCTACAGCTGGGTTTACTCAACTGTGAGTAATCACACAGAGAAATACAGAAGTGTCACTAGTTGACCTTTTGTCCTGTAACCATAGTTACGATTACTAGTTGGACCGACTGTATGCATATTTTACCAGCTGGAGCTAACTAGCTAAATAACTTATTATGTAGTTAAAGGTCCAGTGTGTAACATTTACGTGGATCTATTGGCACAAATGGAATATAATATTCATAGGTAGGTTTCCAGTTCTTAATCTTTTCTTTATCTACAGCGATATCTTCTTCTATGGCGGGTCCGCCACGTTGAACCACCGTGTTTCTACAGAAACCAAACACTGGCTGTAGATAGGACCTTTCACGTTTTTTTTTTTTTCAGAGTTTTGCGGCCTACACACTTCACAGCCGTTCTCTAACGAAACGTGATGATTACTATAGAAAAAAACCCACTTGAGTAAAGACACACAAAGATGTATCCCTCTTTTACAAGAGAAATGTTTCAAGCACGAGCAGTAATCAATGAATATAGCATATAAATGCTATGTCAGCATAAACACTGATAAAAAGTTCGTCATTACAACCGGCTCTCAGTGAATTTGTCAGTCCTGAATGATGCTTTTTCTAAAATAACCTGACAAATTAATACACTTACCTAACGTTATGCTATCCCTTGACCTTGGAAGTAATGCTAGTTTATAAATGTAAGTAGGAAGACAGTTAGCCAGGCATGCAAACATTAGCTTTTTAGCTTAGTGCTGAAAAACTCCATCGCTTACACCTTTGCTCTTGTATTTTCTGTTTTAGAAAGGCTGGGAAGAAAACTCAAAACTGTTTGCATGGTGGACTTTTCTACCTAGTGCCTCATACGCTTCGCTTCATCTGGATAGATTGTTAAATTGTAATTGGGCAATTTCTGTTCTCAGCAAAAGTTAAAGCTAGAAAAATCTGTTCAGAAAGTTAGGAAAAAACTGACTTGGACACATATTGCAAAACAAAGTTGAAATTCAACAGGAAACTAAGATGTACTTGCACAT
Organism: Morone saxatilis; assembly: GCF_004916995.1. Taxonomy (NCBI): domain Eukaryota; kingdom Metazoa; phylum Chordata; class Actinopteri; family Moronidae; genus Morone; species Morone saxatilis. The sequence goes on from NW_023339674.1 coordinate 2,465,578, forward strand.
TTTGCACGCCATCCCTGTGTCATTAAAACAGTACAGACTGCAGTTCAACTCTCTAAGTCTAATAGCCTCCCCTCATTGTCCCTGTTTTGACCTACATATGCAGTACAGAAGTCATTATTTCAGGCCCCAGTGGTAAACTGTTCTCCCAAAGGCTTTTTTTTTATTCTGCTTGTTTTGAGTCAGCACTGTGCTGCCCTTTGTGCTTACTAATGACATACTCTTCCTCTTCTTTCTCTCCTCTACTCCCCACTGCTTGTTAATGGAATCCAGTGATTGGGAAGTACAGCCTTCGCCATGACACAGGTACGGCTACAGTTTGGTGATTTGTGATAGAAAATGATGAAACTAAAATAGTCAATCTGTTGAGCTGAGGGTTATGATACTGTTTCCTGTAGTCTAATTGTAAGCTCCCTGTGCTTTATGTTAAATTAGCTGTTCGTGTTTGTGGCATACTCATGTTTTCTTGTCCTCCTCTGGACAGTTCTTCGTGACTCTCTGAACAGGAGATTCTCGGTGGCCTTCTCCATCATTGGCATGTTCTCCTCTCACGCAGTCAGCACACTCAGCATATTCTTCTGTGCTGAAATCACTCCAACTGTCATCAGGTGAGGCCGGATGGTCATAAACGCATAATAATACAACATGTAGGGGAGCCGTATTACTTTCCATTGCACCTATACATACAGTGGCTGATGAAGCATAGAGGACAAGCTCTAGGCTGTGTCCGAAATCACTTCCTTTATGTTACCCATGGTGAACTCTATTTACAACACTATGTGCCATTATATTTGTGTCCACATTCTAATTATACAACTTGAAAAGTGTGATTTATTGTCAAATTAAAGTCCAAAGAGTCACTTCAACACCTATTTTGTGTCCAAATGCCATAATACATACTCATTTTAAGTAGGTTTGAGTATGTAACGTATTAAACTTACACACTGAGTTTCCACAGCAGGCAGAAATAAGTGTTATCTTTAATTTATTGAGACAAAATGTTTTCTGCCATTCGGCTTTCATCAGTGTCGCAACTTTGCAGTACAAGATGCCCCATAAATAGCCCCTTAGATGAGTTCCAAACTGTCTACAGTACAGTATAGTGTATTTTTTCTTGTTAGTACAAAATGTTAAAGGACATTGATTTGTGCAGAAAGTACAGTATACTGTAACAATTACTGTATAGTCCGTACTGTATATTATTTCAACGTATGGAATCTGTGGACACGGCTCTTGTTCTCATGTTGCTTATTGGCTCCATCTTGTGGTGGAGTTTGGACTGACAAGTGAGTATGGACTCGAGGATGCTCTTAAAGGTTTCAGGATGCTTCAAACGAACTAGTTTGTCCAAAGTGTTGTCTGAAAGCAAACATGTTTATACCTGTTGTGTGGCCACGCTCGAAGGCATCGAAGGAGCGAGACAAGCGGTGGTAAAGGACACTTTCAGTAGGAATGATCTGGAAAGTCGTTAAACTGTTTGGAAAAAGGGCAGGCACTTTAAAAAAATACTATTACTTACAATACCTCTCTCTGTGTGTGCAGGGGTGGAGGGCTGGGCCTGGTTCTGGCCAGCGCCGGCTTCGGTATGCTCACCGCACCCATCATGGAGCTCCACAACCAGAAGGGCTACTTCCTGCATCATGTGATCTTCGCCTGCTGCACCCTGTTGTGCATCATCTGCCTGCTGCTGCTGCCCGAGCCGCGGGGCCAGCCCCTGCCGGAGAGCCTGGCCGACGGAGAGTCCTTCACCCGTCAGACCCTGCTCCATCCAGGAGAGCAACACCTCCTTCTCGCCAAGAGTGACGGGGACTACTCCCGAGTCCACGACACGCCGTTACACCTCACAGCCACTGGAGGCGCTACAGTGGCGGTAGCCACCGCTCTGGCAGCGGTACCGGCCTCATACGCCCTGGCGACTGGCGGGGAGGTGATTGGAAACCGTGCCATAGCCAATGGGGTGTGAGCATCATAGCAATAGTCTACTACAGTGCTATTAAATTGCTCAAGCATTAACCTGACTGAATGAGAAACTTGAACTTGTGGGAAAAAACTTTTAAGGGAAAAAAGAATCGTTCGGATGAACCAGATGAACTCTTAACATAAGGTTTGAGATGGTGACGATAGTACATTTGTGTAGTTTGTAGTGACTATGATTCATTCAGGAGTTGCCAAAAAAATATTGTACTGGACTAAGTTTATCTGAAGTCAGTGTGTTGAATAAGTCTTCAAGTGGTGTTGGTGATTTTCTTGCACTGCTGTCCGCTCTGTCGAGAATGATTTACAGGTACAAGAAGCAGACGCAGGCAAGCGAAGAGGCAAAGTAGAGCGACTAGCTTTCAATAATGTGTGCTCTGTGAGTTTTCTGTTTGTAGTTTTGACTCGTTGGGAGAGGATTTCACTGCATATAATTCTTTATAAGTTATTTTGCACTAAATGTCAGAGACACAATCAAGTGTTTGTGATTTTATGCCAACACATTGGAGATCCAGGGATTGGCTAAACCACTACCACTCTTTGCATGAAAGGGCACAAATACTTTTACATGTTTATTCTTCTTATTTGTGGTCCCTCTACTAGAAGTCCAATGTGGCACTTTATCCTTAGAGGTGAGGTCAGTGTAGACACTGATTTTTAAAGAATGCATTACTGCTGTTGGTGTGGGTGTATGATGGTTGTCTGACGTGACGAACAGCCGGAGACCTTTGGCAGAGTGTACGTGTAGCCGACGGGGACTGTGGGTGAGACTGAACAAATCTGAGAGTTGAACGGACATTCGAGTGTACTTCTGTATGTCTTATGACACATCTCAGCATTTAAATGGCTTTATCGTGATGGCTCTGTTCTTTTAACAAAACAGAGGATGTAATTTAAGAAAATCAGTATTTATTTTGTCATGCTGCCAAGGGCAATTTGTTGCTTGAAATACCTCCTTAATTAGCAAATATTTCCACTCCAACTCTCACTCCTTGTTCTCTGTACCGTGGTAATGTTGTAATCCTGCTCCTAGGATGTGTAACTCTAGCCAGAAAGCACAATATTTTACAGTTTTTTGAAATAAACGTTTGTGAAGATTAGAATAGAGCAGAGTCGTCTGCATAGACCTGGCATAGTCGTGATTAGTGTACATTTATACACTTTACTATGTAAGTATCCCTTAGGACTGCATAAAAACGTAAGGTATGTATACATGTGCCATTCATTCATAATGTAGCCACCTTACTTTTATAGAATATAAGCACAGTGAATAGATAAACCATCCCATAAACCATTTTTATGTCCAAATGTACCTGAATCCACAGATCCAAACATTCTCCATTTTTTAAACCATATTTAGTACACAGCACGTATTTTGAACACCCTGTATGGTTTTGCTAGTGTGTATGTTTTCAACAGTTAAACATTCAGAGAGAGAGAAGAAGAAAAAAAAAAGAACTCAACCACTAATGCTGTTTTCTAAGTGTTATTTTTTTAATATGATGCATTTGTACAAAAAGCCATAGGCCTACATGTTTTGATAATAAACCACTTAATTTATTATGTCAATAAAAGAACACTTGATGTGACCGTCTGTGGTTATTGTGTCGGGGTACGATTACAGTGTCGGAAAGCAGTATAAAAGTCCAAAGAGCCGGAGAAGCTACAATTGCCCTACATGTCCTCGCTTCAATAAACGGTCAGACGTGTTTAAAAGTGTTCAGGGTGAAGCTCCAGCTCCTTTTTGATCCTGTTCTCCACCAAAAGACTGAAGTTGGAGTCTGTCATCGGAACACTGTAACTCACGTATACTTGCTTTTTAGTCTTCTTTGCTGCAAGAGAGACAGACACAATTATTTCAGCTTTAGTTTAGATAATACACACAAGAGTTTGCTATGTATGTGTACAATTATGCCCAAGTTATCAGCCTTGGACGTTAAGAGCCAAATGTTTCCTCTCTGTCACTATGTTTAGGTAAATGGACCTTTACAACAATGTCTATCAGTCATTTTCCACAGGTTTTTGTGTGTCTTCCTGCACATTTCAAGGAGCCACTGGTTTCAATTACATTCAGGGCGGTATGAATATCAACTTGTGAAGACTTGAAACTTGCTTGACATCTGTAACCCATTACAGTGAACATCATTATCACTTTTATTTTTGTCAAACCTGTGTTATCATGTTAGTGCACAGTGGAGACTTTTTAAATACTGTAAAACTAAACAGCCCAGGCTTTTATTTGCTTCAGTCACTCAACTCAACCTGACTTTATTTGGAACAGGCCTCTATATGAGACGGTCCTTTAATTCCTCTTGCTCAGCAAAGATGGGAAACTATCAAATTGTTCATTTAAACCAGTATGAATATTAATTGTCAAAGAAATTAGGCTATTGAATAAACATCAATTACAAATCATTAATTTAATCACAAAACACGTTCAAAAATCTGAGATCGTCAGCAGTAAAGTAGCTTATAAGTGACTTCTGGCGTAAACATCTTTAATATCTACAAATCACTGATCACTACGGCTGAGAAGAGCTTTTTAATAACTTATTATAAATGTCTACATTAGCAGCACTCGCACATAAACTGATGAAAAGTCATCCATCATTACCTAATCTCTGTGCCAGGGAAGTTGGAGCCGTATTGGATGGGTCCCCCATGACTAATGTAGATAAAGGCATCGAATCCTGCAGACAAACAAACAATAAATAGAAAAGCAGTTAGTCTCACAAGGACATAAATTATTGGCTCTTAACATCACAGATAATGTTTTATTTTCTTAATATCTGTCGGCCGAGGTGCTCCCAAGGGTCTTCAAACTAAAGGAAACAGGCTTTTGCTCAAGTGGGAGTCACTGGGGACGCGTGCCTGAGGACTCTATGGTTTGTGGTACATTGTGGTATATTTTACCCACTGTGCTGGAATAGTACTGAACCATAAAAAGGACCTTAAGACTATGAGCCAGGTCCAAAATACATAACAGAACAAGCCTTCTTCTTAAAGCGTCAACTCACACAGAGTGTAGTATTTAACTGTGGATGCTTCAGGTGATAAAATCCTCTATCATGCAAATGTTGATTTATACAACACAATAGAAGTGTGAATAGATAGTATAATCA
>NW_023339674.1:2470770-2471143 GCF_004916995.1 Morone saxatilis
TCCGCCGCTGAGCTTCATCACGTGAAAGTGTACGACCTGCTCCAGAATCTTCTCCGAGAAGTTGTGCACCGTAATGGCATCAAACACCGGCCCGTTCATCTTGTTTGACTCCGGTTTCGTTGAACGGTGGTCAGAAACCCCGTGCTGGCTGTAAACAGAGAAGAAGCTTCTTCCTGGTCGGAGAGAAAAACGGCAGCCCAAAACAATCGCTCACCGAGCTGCGCAGGCGTGCGGCACCAGCACAACGGATCGTATAAGCATGCTTTATGTTTGAATTCACTGTTACTGTGAATTAAGGGTTAGTTTTTGAATGTCTTCCTCCTTAAATTAAACACATTTGCCCAATAAATGAGACATGTTTGTGGTTGGTTGA
>NW_023339674.1:2471205-2484245 GCF_004916995.1 Morone saxatilis
AGAATACACAATGATTCTCTACTGAGAGGTTGATCATTTTCAACAGTAGCAAATCCCTTTAAGCACCGTCCCAATCAACCAAACTGTGTTTGGGACAAAATAAAAGCAACCCAATTCTAAAAATACAAACATTTTCTATTGATTTTATTGCAAAAGTACATTATATTTTTCCATCAAAAGTTTGTGCAATACATTGGACAGTTTTATGACCTGATGATGAAAACTAGCTGAAGTTTATGCCATTTTCCTCACATGGTGCATTTCAGGGTCAACTTCCTGTTTGATGATTGCACCGCCTACTTAAGTGATGTCACACCAGTGAAATTTGGATTATGTGGTAGTTTTTATTTCCACTCATCAGGCGAGAAAATGAATCCTGCATATTTATTTATACTGTCCCAATCACCCTGAATTCACCATACATATAAATCATTGTGTAAAGTATTTACGAAGCACTTTCTAATTAGGTACCCAGTCCTTTAATAAGGGGGTATACATTCATTTATTATTTTTATTGTTTTGTATTATTTGTATAGTAACAAATATGTAGCACAGATAAATGCCACACACCACATTTATAGCCTAAGCTGATTTGCAATGTAATCAATGGTATAATAAATAATCTTAAATGTGTAATCATTAAAATTAATCATGTAACGTTGATAACTAAAGTTAGTAACAAATGTTACTGAGTTACATAATATGGGAACTAAGTCATCCATTTGCTTCATTAAAATTTAATTACAAAAAATTACATTTTTATGTAAATACAGTATGTAACAATTATTTCATGAAAAGAGAATAGAAGCTAAATAATCAACAAAAAATAATCTCTTAGTGTATTTTTATTGTTATTTGCTCAATCTTCCAGAAAATCTTCCACCAGTTTGTTGAATTCTTCAGCATACCTCAGGTGGAGATTGTGTTTACCCTCCGGCATCACGTGTAATCTAGATATGGGACCAAAAAGGGGTAAACACGTGTCATTTCTTGAAGTTGAGGTGATTTTAATATTGTTTTTATAAGTGTGTGTGTGTGTGTGTGTGTGTGTGTGGACTCACCGTGATCCCGTGATGTTTTTGAGGAGGTACTGTGGGTGTAAGCTGGGCACCATGGGGTCTTTTTGTCCATGGATGATGAAGGTTGGACAGCTGATTAAGGGCAGAAGCTCCATGCAGATACTCCCTGACCAGAAGACATTAAACATTTTGGCTTTACTCTCTTCAGCTTAACATAATTAAGGATTTCAAATATGTTCCTTATGTATTTTTTGTGTACACTGGAAGCTCACAGTATTTACACATTCTCGATACTTTACAAACATCAATATAAGAAGAATATTTCCAATAATACTGCACAACATCTCCCCTCCATCTCTTGATGCTCTGATGCTTTGAATTCAGTACCTTCTGGTCTCTTTGCGAACTGTGCGATCCCGTCCACCCAGGCCTCCCAGGTTTTAGCAAACACTTCTGCTCCATACACCTCCTCCATGGGCTGCCTCATCCTCGCACTCCACTTGGAGACATCACGGACCGCTGTGTGTTCCCGCAGAAACCCATGCACACATCGACACACAAGGACACACAGTTCACACCACACACACACACTTTAGCAGTTTAGGACTACATTGGCAGCTCCAAGACAATGAGAAGTACAGTAGGAGTACCATCGTAAAGCTCGAGGTCGTGCTGGGAGACGAAGGCATTGGATCCCCATACAACCATCTTGTTGATCAGGTCGGGGTTCTTCGCTGCCGCAATCAGAGCTGTGATTCCTCCGTCACTCCACCCCAACAGAGAGAACTTGCCAAAGCCCAAAGCCTGCCAATAAAATAAAAAAATACTTAAACACCACTAACAGAGTGTCTTTTGTCTCAAATGCACTAAATAATGAACATAAACACATCACAAAAGTAGGGGATCAAAGCACTTCTTAGTAAGCTATGTTCATTAGATTGGTAGTAACCCTCCACTGATCAATAGACTGACCGGACCTTCATCAGATCCACTGCGTCCTTTGCATCCCTCTCAAAGAAGTCAATGGGGAAGTCTCTGTCTGGGGGGCGAGACTGTCCATAACCTCGGGGGTCCCAGCCGACTACAGTGAAGCGTTCCTTATTCAGAGACTTCAGCTGAGGTCCAAAATCAGTCCGAGTGCTTCCTGTGGTAGAAGAGACCAAAATGCCATTACACTGCAGCAGAAGCCCAGAGTGTGTTTCACGTACAGCACATGAGACGGGTTGTATTTACCCAGAGCACCAGGAAACAACAGCACAGCGTGGTTCCCTCTGCCGGTCTGCTCGTAGTACAGATCCACGCCATTGACACGCTGCCTGCCGGAGGCCACTGAAGAGCTGCGGGGGAAACAGTGGACTGTGGCAGTAATGGGAAATGATAGATCTGATCTGACACTCACGGTAACATTACCATACTGCATCTCTCTTGTATTTCATTGGCTTTGACAAGGCTGTAACAGGGGATGAACCTTTCATTTATTTTCTACAATAATGTGGAGGCCAACAGGAGTCTCAGGGGTTTCATAACACAAAAACATTATCACAATCAACATTGATTTAGCCTCCATAACACTGATTTTATGGTTTAATTTTGCACTTTTTAATACATTTTAGAGTAATGAAATAGACCGACGGTGCAGTGTTTGACATTGATTGTAATAAATAAACTCAATTGAGTGGCATTTTCTGCTGACATGTGATTTTTCTTTGTATTTTTGTTCTTTGTTCTGTATGTTTTTTCTAATTAGCTTTAGTCAACCAAATTAGATATATCCCTCAGGCAGCTTTGCTGTAGTTCAACTTCTTTCCATGTGAAGTAGTTTGCAGAGTAGCTGATAATAGTGATACTAATAGCAGCCACACTGCTCGTCAGTTATAATGATCATAAATAGCACTTTAAATTTACAGTGATACAGCTGGACCTCCACTGTGTTGCAAGGTTATTATAGTTAACTAAAACTAAAACTGGGTGAGAAAAAACATTTTAGTTTAGACTCATTTGTACTTGTATCTCATCACGTTGCAGTGAGGAAACACTGGAGGCAGAATCAGAAAAAGATCGAAGACTGAGAGAAAGAAAAGGAAATACCCAAAAAAAACTGAGTCAGATCTAAGACAAAGTAATAAAAACAGATTAAGATGTATGAATAAATAAAAACACAAAATAAACAGAGTAATAAATAGAAATGATTAAAATGTATAAATAGAAAAAGGGAATAAAACAAAAATAGTTAACTAAAAATAAAAATAAAAAAGCTAATTGAATTGATATTGTGTACTTACAAGTAAAATAAAATACTAAATATACAGGAAATGTCTTTTTTCTTTAGACTGTCTACATGACTGAGAGTCAGAAGGTTTGTACTGTAATCCATATTGTGAAATTCTTACATCTTATACCAGACAAAAAAACATATCTAACAATAACACTAACAATAAAACGAATTCGTACTAAACTAAAATAAAACATTTTAAAGCACTAAGAACTAACAGAAACCAGCAAAACCACTCTGGAAACTCACTAAACCGAATCTAACGAATAATGAGAAACAGTGAATTACAGTAACTCTGCGGTGGGGCACTGTCCGGACACACTGCGCCATCTAGTGGATTTAAATCAAACAAGCCTCCAGAGACAACGTGTAACTAAAAGCAGAGCAGGCCCTTTCCTGTTTCCAAACTGCGGCCAAAGTCCACATTTCAGCTCAATGTGCATAAAAAACATGCAAATATCGCAGTTAGTGAGCGCAGCGCAAACTCTTACCAGAACGGCTGAGACGCGGTCAGTGCGCTGCGGATGTCGGCTCCGCGTTTAAACAAACGTCCTCCGAGTGAAAGCAACGCCATTCCTGCAGCCTCCACAGCCCACGGAGCAGCTCTGTCCTGCGGGTCTTCAGGTGGTCAGAGACCCAGCAGTCCTCTGCAGTCCTCTGCAGTCCTGCACTGCGCGTCTCCAGGAGGCTGCGCTCACTTTGGCACTTTCCACATCGCCTTTATTGACAGAAATTATAAAGCGAAAGTACGAAAAAGAACCGAAAGGCAGCATTCACGTAAAGCTTATTATATTAAACACATATTGTATGTTTTCAGTAAGACATTATATTACAGGTGTATTAATTTCCGAGGAAATTTCCTTGAGAGACTCATTTGGAACAGCGGAAATAGAGACAATGTCATAAATATTTTGAGGCAGTTGTTGGTTTCAGGAGGAGTTTCCCTAAAGGTGAAAAGTTCCATATAAACACAACTCAGTGTTCATTCGTTATTCAGTTTGTAATGGAAACTGTATATATTTTCAGTTGTTTGTTTTCCTGCAGTGAGATTTCTGAATAGAGGATTGTGGTTTCACTAGAAAACAACTGAAAATGATTTATTGGAAATAAACACTTTTCTCCATTCTACACATTATTGTTAATATACCACACATGTCTTTTTACAGGAAACTTCATTTATATGAAATTATAGGACCTGTAAAATAAGAGTTTTACTTTATGTAGGCTATGCATTAATACATATAATGTTAAGAGACAAACAATGAATAGTATGTTCTCCTAAATCAGTGTTTTTTCTGTGGTGCCCCCCTGCAGAAGCCCCACCACCCCACAGTTCTTATCAATCATTGATAAGTAATAAATACGTTTAAGTGAAATAAAGGTCGACAGCGTCAACAAACTCTTTTTTTTAATCTTCCCAACATAAATCACATTCAGCTGGTTGTTTCCCTTTGGTCATCCATGCCCCTCCCGCCCTGCAGTGGCTTTGTGCCCCACCAGGGGGGCCCGACCCTCAGTGTGACAACCACTGTTCTACATAGTGACATTATGGAGTCAGTCAAACTCCCTTCAGACCAGAGACTTATTCAGGCAGGCTTTTAGTTAATGTACTGTGGTTTTTATTTCGAGTTTTATTTTTAAAGAAACTATTTTATTATCTATCTTTAAGATGTATGTATATATTCTACCTATGTGTTTTAATGTCACACTGTAAAGCACTTTGAGCTGTATTTCATGTTTCAAAAGGATTCTATATAATTAAAGTTATTATTATTATTATTATTATTATTATTATTACAAACTGATAAATCTCCAATCAAAGTATTTGGGATTTAAAAAAAAAAGAAGCACCAATCAGATATACTGAATAGAATAAAAGTAAAAATCTATTTTATTAACTTTAAGTTAAATATGACTTTTAAGTCATATTTAGCCATGTGGCTCTCGGGATGCTAACGTTAACATGCTAACACGCTGATATTCAACAGGTATAGTTTCACCATGTTAGTTTAGCGTGTTATCATGCTAACATTTGTTGATTAGCTGATGGGAATGTCACTAGTTTTGAGATTCTGTTGTAAAAAAACAGAATCCTGATGAGGACGTGAATGTACCACATTTCACGATTCTCAAATAATTGCTGAGACGTTTCACTAAAAACCACAAATGTCAACCTCATGGTGGCGCTAAAGAAAAAAGTCTTCTTCTTCTTCTGAGGATCATGAATGTCTATAACAATTTGTGCTTGTACATGCTGATTTATTTCACTGGATAAGTGTAGATACCAAACTTCATGTCAATCTAACCAATAACTGTTGAGACATTTGAGACTCGTCCTTTGGAGATATCCGGACAAAATTTCATAGCAATCAATAAATCAAGAAAACAATTGTCAGATTAATCGACAATGAAAACGACTGGCAGTTGCAGCCTCAGAGTAACTGTCTGTAAGGGTTCTGCAGCACCTATTGGTTAACTGCTGAGTGTAATCTCTCATCAAATTTGAAAGTAACTCCTGAGTAATGTCTCCTCTTTCTCTTTTTAACACCAATTTAATCATCAACATCTCACATCCTTTATTGTCTATGCAACACAGCCCCCACCCCCTCCTCCCACACACACATCCTCACACCTACAAAACCGGCGATGCTCCAACAAAGGTGTTTTTTTTTTATAGCTATGTATTCAGAAAGAGCTGTTTATCAATGGGTTCGACCCGCCTCTTGTGATGAGCTGTTAGCAGACCTAGTTCCCTGAGGCAGGCAGGCAGGCAGCTTTTTGTAAACGCCTCCACTCTCCTCTGCTTGTCAGAGCGTCTGAGCCATGCCACACACTGAACCACACACAGGAACACAAGAACAAGACGATAAAGCCGGTGGCTAAAAATACCTCGATGGCCTCAGAGCGAGGTGCTGAAGATGTAGCAGGATTTACTGGAAACGCAGTGACTGAAGTCGATTCAAGTGAATGTCCACTGAGAAACGACGCATAATTTAAAATAAATGGGGGGGATTTTTTTGTTCTGTGAGCAGTTCCTATAAAATTAGGAAGTCATTCGTAGTTTTCCCCTGTTTTATATAACATTAAACTGGTTATATTGCAATGATATTTGATCATATTCTTGATATGTAGGCTGGTTGTTCCACAGCTTCGGTCGAAAATGAAATAAATCGGCAACAGATAGATCGCTTTGAAATTTGATACAGACATTCATGGTGCCCGGAGGATGAATCCTACTGACTTTTCCTTTAGTGGCCCTGGCAGGCTGACATTTTTGTTTTAGAGAGAAATACCGTGACAACTATCAGGTTGATTGCCATGACATTTGGTAGACCATGAATTCTAATGACAGCCCACCAGCTGGTCAAAGTTTTCCCTTAAATTAATTTACAAACTTTAATTAATCAACATATTACAGACAATTGCCTCAAAGCAAATGTATTGAGTTTACTGGAAAACAGTGACTGAATTCTAGTCAATGCACAAGTTAATTATCCTGTTTCTCTGTAAAATCAATGTGTAACAATGTCGCAATGTGTGATATGATCACTATCTGCTTCCTCAGGCTTGTGTGGGCGTAGGTTAATCAGATTTTTTTATGGGTTTTTAAGCCTTGATAGGACAGTTGAAGATAGATATCTAGATAGATAGAGATATCTCTATATAATCTTAAGCAAATCTGATCAACCTACTCCCACACAAGCCTGAGGAAGAAGATAGTCATAATATCAAACAAGAGATTGAGAGAAGGGGGTCAACATGCAGCAGAGGACCGAATCGTACCCCGGCTCCGGCTCCGGGTGAGCTACCCTGCGCCCCCCGTTTAATCAGATTTGATCGACTAATGGCCTGGCGCCATGAGCAAACATCCCCACAACTTGTCATCGCATTTTGATGTTTGAAAATCGAATTTTTTAAATATTGCTGACTCCTGATTGGTGCACAGAAGTGTGGGACCTTTTTCCAACCTCTTCCCGCCCACAAACCAGCATGAAGAGCACAAACAAAAATGAAATATACAGACATTTCTTCCGTGTGAAATAATGGAAGCTGTCAGTCGCTCATACTAAAATATTGTTAGAAGATTTTAATCAGACAACCTTTATATTGTACCCGAATGCTTTGAGACTACATTGAGATGTATTGCAAGTGTATTTTGAGCCTCATTCAGAGGTGCTCCTTGTACGGTATAACACCTCAGCAGATAGTGATAGCCAGGCGTGCCGCACTGTTGGATCTGTTCTCCTCTGCCCTCTGGCCCTCAACCATCTTTGTCTGGTTGGTATGTGCCTATCCACAGTCCCATGACCCACTCCTGGTCTAAATATAAATCTCCAAGCAGTGTGTTCCGCTGTTAAGGTCACATTACATCATCCCAAGCAGCATATCCTCAAACACGCAGCTCTCGGGACGTGAGCTGCGGACACGTCGAAGGCTTTATGACATCCTGGGTCACACAAAAAGAGTCGTCAGGGGTGGTTTGAGAACGATGGGACGCAGCAACAGCTCGTGACTGATTGTATTCCTGTGGAGAGGGCTTGGCCAGAGCGAAACACCTCTGGAGCACTAGATGACACACAGCTCGAGCAGCTTTAAAAACCTGGTGAAGAAAAATCTAAATTGTGTCCTGAAGCTGAGGTGCTTTTCTTGAGAATTCTTGGCGGACATGGGTAATGGAATAAACAAGGTACAGTATCAAATCTCTATACTTAAAGGACTCAAAACGTGTTACATTTACTTCTTTTGACGACATTTCTAACTTTATTTCAGGTCCTGCCTGATCTTTATCTAGGAAATATCAAAGGTAAGACGTGCTGCCTCTTTTCATTTGAGTGAAGAATTGATTTATTTTCAGGATAATTTATGTTGAGGGTGTTTCAGTTCCTCATGTGGTGAGATGCTACACTGAACTCAGTTTCTATAGAGTGGAGAGGTCACAGTGTGCAGCAGAATGATTTAAGTCATGTATTTTGAAGAAAAAAAAAACAGTATTACACTACGTTTTTTGGCCCTTATGTGCATGTGCGGGGGTTGGTTGGTAACTCTCTCAGCAGCTGGAGGAAGGCCGCGTGAGTGCTGGTGTGGGAGGGGATGCCCCACTGTGTGGGGGTGTCCCCACTGTGAACTCTATTGCACATCTTTCCATAAAGCAGAAAAAGCAATCATTAGATTGCTTTTTTTTTAAATCCGTGCTCACATGACATGGTGACCACACAGAAAAATGTCACACAATATCAGTCACTTTTTGTAATCATGACATGTTCAGGGAACCACTGTCAAGTAGGACATCTGACACCTTTCATTTTAATCACCTTTGATCTGCTTATATTCCTTTTGCTTGGCAAATATTACAAGATGCTTTTAACCCCCTCGCAAACCTTCTTCCTACAACAGAAAGTGCAAGTATGAGGAAGAATAAAACTCTGAGATGGCAGTATAAGGCAGAACAGTCACTACAGTAGCAGTGAAGTTGGTTAAAGAAGAGTTTACTTTCAGGCTGGCTGGCAGAGTAATGCTTTAATTTGATGGCTTTTTGCACCAAAAATTGAAGTATATCTTCTATCTTTTAAAACTCACTTTCATAGAAGCTACTTAATGCCAAGAAAGACCCAGATAGTCTTCAGAGAATGAAGTTGATAATGTATCTACAAACAAAATGTGTTATCTCAGCTTTTCTTTTACATTTTAACTAGCTTGTAAACTAATAAAATACAGTATATTACACAAATTTATATGTGTGATTTAACGTTAGCTTTTCAACACAAAATTCCGTTAAAGGCTGAGATAGCTCTGCTGAGCAAGTTACATTAGCTTTAGCAGGAGTGTAGCGTTATCTCACCAGCTAGCGTTAGCTTGTTGTAGCTCTCTTGCTTTATCTGATTGTTGGCTGTGTGATTTTATCTTCTTTTTGTAGTTGCTGCTAGATTTACATGCTGTTTTCACAGGAATGATCTACGGCATACTCAATTTATAGGGTAAAACAGACCAAATATGTATGTGAGTGTGTTTTGACTTTGACTTTGTAGGACAGTGCAGGGGTGGATCTAAAGGGGTGGCATGGGAGTACTGCCACCCCCCAAAAAAATCCCATGCCACCCTAGTTTGGTGTCAAATTTAATACATTAATTTAGATTCATTTTAAAAATAATTTACAAAATGAATAATTTAATGATCTGACACATTTTAGGCTTAAGATCAATGAAAAAAGATATGTATTTGGAAAAATATCTGAAGATTTGGAATTAAAACAATTAAAGTTAAATAGGTAAAATATCTTAATTTGTGGGTTTTTCCAAGCAAATGTTGATGTGATTGTTTGCAATTAAATCAGCATATATTTCTCCTACACCTTAAAGTCTCCATGCCACCCCCTTGCCACCCCATGAATCTTTCTCTAGATCCGCCCCTGGGGCAGTGTCACTGGTCTGTGTTGAGCAGAAAGACGTCCACTCTCTGTTACCAGCTTTAAGAACCATGACACCCAATTAAAAATATTTATTCGATGTGACAGACACACTTGGGTATTCGTTTCATTGAATGACCTTCAAAGCACTGGCTTAGCCACAGTGCAAGTTACATAATCAGATTGTGTTTCCTCTGCAAGCATCTTAAGGATTTATATTAAGTACTCATATATATATACATATATATATATATCTTTATTTTCCAATTTATATTGTTAACAGTTTCTGCAGTTTATACAAACTCTGAAATTGGATTGTTATTTTAACTGATTTGGCTGGCAGGAGGGCCCAGACTCATGTTTGTCTTTGGGGGCATCAGCATCCTGCACACTTGCAAAGCATGAGAAAAAAGTGCTGAAGACACATCTGTCCAAGGTAGAAAACATTTGGCTTCCTTTTAAAGAACAAAATTTGATTAGAACAATTACTGTTTCTTGCTTTTGGCCCAAGCTGCTGGACTGTTTTAGAAACACTGGTTTTCCGGTTTTTCTTTCAGTTCAAAACAAGAGCAACACTTTTAAGCCATAAGGCCACATTTGCTTGGGAGACATAAGAAGAGGGGGGTTGTTGTTGGGTAGAAAATGCTTTATTTAGGTCGGACTCTTCTTGGGGTGGTTTGTGATTGGAGGGGAAGAATATTTGAGATTTTCGTACTTTCTTTTGCGGTCCACAGATGCGAGAGACGGAGAGCTGTTGGCTAAGCACAACATCACCCACATCTTGTCCATCCATGACACAGCTGCACCCATCCTGGAGGTGAGCTGTCTTCTGTGTGTCTTACATCGGCCTGTGAGACCTTACTACCTCAATATTAATCTGCCCATAAAGTACACAACTTCCCCTGAACTCACCACTGTTGTCCCCCGCCTCTGTGTCCCTGCTGCTTACTCATTCTGAAAGCAATAAATGTTGGTCTTTTTCTGGCTTAATATCTACATTAGGGCTCCAGCTAACAAATACTTTCATTATTTTTCATTATTTGATTAATTAATTGAGTTGTTTAGTCTGACAAATATCAAAAAATAGTAAAAAGTGTCCACAATATCCCAAAAACCCAAGGTTACTTGAGACATTTAAGCCAAAACTAGTAAATTCTTTGGAAAACTGACTGATTTTGATTGATTGATATTGATTGACTAGTTGACTAATCGTTTCAGCTCAGTAGCTTTACTGCCTTTACCCTTGTTATCCTCCAAGGTATCACCTTAAACAATTTCATTACTATATGACGTCATTGTAGCTCTTTTGGGCAATGGTAAATAAGAAGAACAGGTGTAAAGTAATATTCTTTACTTAAAAGGCATAAAGATTTTTACCAAAGGTTTTTGAAATAGACCACTTCAATTGGTGTGAAAGTCAGATGTTCTTATTTTCAATTTTGCACGGAAAGTCCTTTTGTCTTGCACCAGTCGAGACCTGGAATTCACCACGGTTTATCAAGTAAGCAGTCTTCGGATTGACTGTGAGGCTTCGATATTGTGTGAGATTCCAGTGAATGTGAATTTGTGTGTTATTTTCAGTCCATGATGCAGCTGTGATGCAGATGGATTACACTGGAAGATGCATTTAGCTCCACAGCTTGAAGCCCATAAAGTCTTGAAAGTGGAACTACATTTAAAAAAGAAAAAAAAGGTTTCTGGCTTTTCATGGCTGCATTTAGACATGTCAATTTGTGTATGAAAGAGCGGGAGAGGTGTTTTTCTTGTGTGTACGTGAGCAAGTGAGTGTGGGAAGAAGAGAAAGAGGTGATTCTACTGTGAGAACCTGGACGGTTGAAAGTAGAAATTTGCTCCTGTTGATTTACATTTGGTGACAGATGTACAGTAAGAATATACCTGCTGTACAACTGCAAAATCTCTTATTAGAGACCTTATCATATCAGAATAATAATTAATAATTAATAATCCATTTGAATTTGAATTTGGATTTAATTTAATTTAATTTGAGAGAAATATTCCGTCTCGAAGTCCGACTTGTTGATCTTTTCAGTGTCCGCTTTCACAACTTTCATCTTTTCTTGTTGAAAGCGAGCATGAAAAGTGCTCAGAGATTTCTGTACACTTTCTCCATCCATGTATGTTTCATAGAACACTGAAGAGAAACAGCAACTTGTATAATACAGTATCACTACCCAAACTGGTCAACCACCAAAACTTTTTTAAAGGTTTTGGGCTTGAAATTGTGTCTTGACTCCCTGAACTGTGCGGCCCTTCATTTAGCACCTCATTAATGACTTGATTGATTGATTGTGAGATTGTTCTCGCATTTATAAATGAATGACACAGCTTTTTGAGTTCTGTGGCATAATGATGACTCAGGTCTGTTTTACCAGTAGGCCAAATGGCCAGATGGGATGGTTTATTTGCATACCTAACAGTCAAACTGATTGATTTCTTGGAACCCAGGACGATGGGACCTGAGAGAGGTAGAATTTGCAACCACTAAGTCTCATCGGATGTGCCATTTACTGTACACTGTGTGGCTCTAATTAACATACTGCAAAAAAAATGACAAGGTCAGTTTTAAGGAAGTAAATCTGAGCCTCGAAAGTAAAGACAATTAATATCTGCACTCAACATACTGCAAAGGAAAATGTCAGGGTCAGTTTTTAAGTAAGTAAGAGCCTCAAAATTGTCTTCTTGCAAGTAAAGAAAATTAATATCTGCACTGAACAACGATTTGCATGCAGAATGTTTGGGAGTGTGTTCATGCTTTCTGTCTGTTTGGTTTTACAAATCACTGAGTCATGGTCATGATGAGTTTTAGGAGCGATGGTGCAAAGATACAAGAGGACTTCTCAGTATTTGTTTGCATGAGATGTCTTTAAAATATTACATTTTCCCGCTGACATACTACTTTGATGAATGTAGAGTATGTTAGTGTTTAAGTGTGTGTGTGTGTGCACATTGTTTGTGGTTGCTGTGTGTGAGCCAACCTGTCTGGAGCGCTTCCAGAGCTCGACGCGTCCCAGAGGGCTCAGGGGTTTTTGCAGCAGTGCAGTCATAACGGGACACGGTAGTTTCTGTCCACTGCGTGTACCATCAGCTGCCAGGTGCACTTTACAAAAAACACACACAGGCGAACATCGTTATGTCATGACCCCCGGTCAGAGGGACAAGGTTTCAGGGGCCGCCCCATCCACCGAGAAACAGGAAGTGTGTTAGAGCCAGTGTTCGAACAACAGATGACCTGACAGGATAAAAACTCCTGTTGCACTTACTGACTGTTCATTAATACAACAGATTTATCTGCAGAAGAGTGTTGTTTGAGTCTAAACTACTCCCC
>NW_023339674.1:2484345-2490211 GCF_004916995.1 Morone saxatilis
CCCCCCCCCCTCTAGGACATGACGTACCTGTGTATATCTGCTGCTGACCACTCTAAGCAGAACCTGTGAGTACTTATAATGCATACAGTATGTATATACGAGGTCCACTGTGTTTGGTCTTCAATATTGGATCTGATATTTCTACCATCTCATATCTGTGGCAAGTGTAATTGCAAAAAAAGGCTAAAAAGTCCAACATGAGTCTAATTTTATTTTTTTTAATAAAAAAACGAAATCTTATGAACATATTTTATATAAAGGTATTCCCATTCAGAATAGTTATTTAATAAAAATCACATATAGAATCCCACTACTGATTCATTAATTAAAACCAAAAGTTTACTATCAATAAAGTTGGAGTTGGAGGGCAGGTTCAGCAGTCTTATACCTCATCAGTACTTTATTTCTTTTATTAAGGTGAATTAAATAAATATATTAAATAATGCATACATGTTTATGAAATACTTCCAATGTGCTGGTTTAATGTATTTTTTCTTTCAAGTCTGTGTTACAGAGCTGTTTCAGTCCATTTTAATTCAGTGTGGTTAATGTGATCATGTTACCAGGACTCAGTACTTCAGAGACAGCATCATGTTTATCCACGAGTCCCGACTGAAAGGAGAGGGCTGCCTCGTCCACTGGTGAGTGAAAATAAAATGATTACTGCTTCATTTGTTCTTATTTAATGCACTTCATCTTACATTTGATTAAGGAACTACTTGAATTATGTTCTTATTAAAATAAAAATAATGTATATCTCTTATGTCTTGTTGTTTTAACTGCACTTAATCATTTACTGCATAGTACTTCAAATTTAAAACTCGATATTAAGTCATAATATCCTGTGCATCTGAGTGGTGGTATGAAACTGGTGTCATTTGCATGTGGAAAGGAAGCAACATAAAAATTCAAGTTTTGTTGACATTTGTTTATAATGATGAATATTTGGCTCAACTGACTGCAAATCCTCATATTTTATTAAGCCAGTTTTCATTTTCAACCACATCACTGTCACCAAACAGGGCAACATTTTGTTTAATGCTTTCATTGCAGATTTCATCACCTTTCATCTTCTCAAATATCAAACATGAAAAATCAAGCATTAAACCACAGCTTTAGGAAAAAAGGGGTTTCACTTCTTTGTACACTAAACAAGAGACTCTAAATTATGTGGTGATTACAGCTAGCATCATGCTGTGGGGCTCTGTGCTCTCAGTGTTGCAGGAGTGTCCCGCAGTGTGACTCTGGTGGTGGCTTACATCATGACAGTGACCGGTCGTGGCTGGGTGGAGTCCCTGGCGGCGGTGAGGGCGGCTCGGCCGTGTGTGGGGCCGAACCTGGGCTTCCTCAGGCAGCTGGAAGAGTTTGAAAACACAGAACTGACAGAAGTGAGTGACACTGATATCACTTTGTTATGCATCATACGTTTATTATGTCATTATATATTTCTGTAATTACTTCTGTATATACTCATTTTCATTGCTACTGGCGGAGTCCGCCATTCGTACATGGGATTCAAACTGTGTCTATGCACAATTCAATTAAATTCAATTTTATTTGTATAACAAAAGTTATTTCAGGACACTTTTTAAATAGTGCAGGTCTAGACCGTACTCCTTATAACATTTTTACAGAGACCCATCACTTCCCACCATGAGCAAGACCTTGGTGACAGCGGCAAGGAAAAACTGTCCATCTGCCTCAGCCAGTTGGGGTTAGTTGGGGGTAAAGGGGGAAGGGGTGGTGGGGTAGAGAGAGAAAGAGATGCACAGCAATAACAACAGCAACAGTAACAACTATAATAGTAGAAATTAGATAATAATAATGATGATGAGAACAGCCATAACGATGAATAATAATAATAATAATAATAATAACAATAATAATAATGATGAGGATGAATAGTTTAGTAATGAATAATAATAATTGTGACAATAATATTAGCAGTGGGGGTCAAGCAGGACCATGGCAGCAGGCACCACCAGGATCCATGAGAACCTGTGAGAAAGCACAAAAACTCCAGGGAAGAAGTGAAGTTAGTAAGATGACATGCATTTTTTACCTGAAAAACAAACACATGATGTGGCAACACTTTTTAAAGCAATGATTAGTAACTGCGGACTTCCTTTCAGGCTATATGCAGTATGTATGTATTTTAAGACCTGATAATGGACTCCAAAATGGTGCCCTTTATGCAATTGAAAATTGCTGGCCCTGCAACACATAACCAAAAACGGTTTTCCGCTTCTTGGTTTCCTTCAATGTTGTGTGGCCCACTGCACATGCACATTAGTGTAGGAACGTTTTACAAATATTAAACCTTTATGATTAAAAATTCATAATACAGATGATAATTGACCATGTTTGCAGTTGTAGTTATCCTGTCAACAGGGTATTGTTTGGGTTTTTTCCAGTACCAGTGACTAAACAGTACCTGAACCTATACTTTAGAAAAAAAGATGCACAAAATGACTGTTTCTGACATTAAAGACCAGCTTTTATAACTGCTAAAGCTTATTACAATAAGTGCACAGTAACAATTAAAGGCAACTCAAATGAGTATTTCAATGTTTTAATCAACTGATATCTTATCTGGATCTGGCGACTGGATATAGAAATATGTTTAGAGAGATTTTTTTGAGTAAATCAAACCGAAACAAAACAACAAATTATATACTGTAAACATATAATGTATTTAAACAGTGGCCACATTTTCTGCCAAACACTAGGCTTGTGGCAATTGGCACACGTGATTATAAAAGCTCATACCCTAATAACTACTAACTTGCTACTGGAGCTAGTGTGTGCTGTAATGTTCTCCCATTTAACACAGTCGACGCTAATTAGTTTATGCCTGGCAGTTGTCCCGAGCCTGAGGCCACCTTGGCTATGCCTCACCTTCATTTCCCCTCAGATATTAGACACAACAGTCACTGAAAGTGGAAGATTTCACCCCTCCATTCTTGAGCCTCAGGCTGATGGGCCCTATTCACAACAAATAAGTGGATCAAACTGCAATGGGTGTGGGGGCAGTGCAGTCACTCAGTACATTGAGAGGGAAAAGGGCAGTGTCTATAAGCCTGTTTTCTCCCAAGTTTGGTCAAATTTATTGAAGCAGTTAAGTTTGGTTGGACAAATTTAGGGTGCTATTAAAAATAGCATCCTACTCTTTTCACCTCCTTTTGCATCTGAAATAGCCCGATGTGCTTGATTGTTTGAGTGACAGACGAGTGATTATGTGAGGGTGCCTTCTTTATTATGTTAATGTAAGTTGGTGCAGTTATGCAGCAATGTGGAAGGACTGCAACTTATCAGCCAATAAACATCTAATTTCAGCATCAAACTGGCCTCAACTTTCCTTAGACTGCTTATTTGCTAACTGACACTGAATCTCAGAGTTCAACAAAAGCTTTGGGATACAATAGCTGTAGAATGTTTTTAATTGCTTTGACAGTTACCTCCGATAACAGTATGAACATCCTTCAGAATCTTATCTTAATCTTTGAAGTGTAATGCAATTAGCCGTCAATGATTAATCTCCTCACATTACTAATTTTTATCCTGGTGGAGAGTGCTGCTTGTTTAACAGCTATATGGCAAAATTTGTGCATGACTGAGTTGATTTTGTACTCCAGTTTCACAGGATTGCTCAAGAAGAATTAACTTTAAGGTGCTTTTTGTTATTTTGTTTTTCATTTTTAGAAAGAAAGACAAAACAAAAAATCTATTAAATTCTCAACTGCACAAACACAGTGTACTCTGGACAGCTTGGAATGACCCAGCAAAAATCAACTGACTTTATTAGCCTGAAAAATGAGGGACAGTGGAAGAGATGACAGTACTTCAGCTTTCATTAACTCTAAATCACTTTCCACGCAGAGTGCAACAGTGCACAAAGGTAATTAATTTTCTCAAGGACAATTATTTTAGTGCGTTGAGATAATGACAAGAACTCCTCAAAGTTCAATCTCAGTAGATCCTGTAGGTGGTTTTGAAGGAAAATGATCCCCAAAGGCCTAATACAGTTGTGTGCCATCTCCGGTGACCAAGTTAATTCACCATGCAGCTTATATTTATTTGAGAGAACTTACTCTATTCACAGAATAACTTAGACTGTGGCTAAAACAATTGACATTTAACAGTTACAGTATACATTGACACAAGGAATATAGTACTTAAGGACAGTTGGAACTTCACAATGCAAATGTCTTCATATAGCGCTTGAAACGATTTGTGTGCTTGCTAATAATGATAAAACACTGGGCCAATATAGGCTTTAGCATTTTAATACTTTCATCTTTTAATTTTAATGTATTATCAATTTTTTTTAGTAGTAGAGCAAATGTTGCCAAATAACTGGTAGTGCCTTGTCTTGTTATGATAAATCAGCTGTACATAATTTGAAGCACAGTGAATGACACACAGGCACACAAGACAGGGTGATTATGGTTGTTATTTTTGTGGAAAGAGGCATACATCTTACCTGCAGTGCAGGTGGGAGTGGGTTGGTATTAGGAATAATACATTATCAGTAGGTGTGTTAGGGTCTAGCATCAATCTATCAGATCAGTTCCTCTCTTTCCTGTTAAGAAACAGAGCTCTCCCTTACATGGTGTCCCATCAGTTTTGCAATGGAGAGGAGAGTTAAGACTGGCTTCTCCCAAGAGAAAACAGATGTCCTTGTCTGGGAGTTGCAAGGCACAAATATATCGCACTTCAAATTTGCCGCCAAGGGCAGACAATGTCCCATTTTAACTTAAATTCATTTCAATTTCTGAAGATATTGAACTCGATGTGCACCAATAGTTTTAGTTTGGTAGAAACTGGATTAGCTACTAAGAGACTGTCCTTACCAGAAAAAGAACAGCATTAGTATGGGCTGATATTTGTGTCAGTAGAAACTGAATTTGAATTATTTAGAGCTGAATCTGAATTGCCCACAAATACACTAATCTCCCACACCTATAGGGACCCCCAGCAAGAACCTTGGTGACCCGCAAAGGAAAAACTGTCCATCCTGCCTCAGCCAGTTTGGGGTTAGTTGGGGGCGTAAAAGGGAAGGGTGGTGGGGTAGAGAGGAGAAAGAGATTGCAGCAGCAGATAACAACAGCAACGAGTAACCAACATAAATAGTAGAAATTAGATAATAATAATCGATGATGAGAACAGCCATAACGATGAATAATAATAATAATAATAATAATAACACATAATAATAATGGAATGAGGATGATAAGGTTTAGTAATGAATAATAATAATTGTGACAATAAATCTTGAAGCAGTGGGGGTCAAGCAGGACCACTGGCAGGCAAAGGCAGCCCACCAGGATCCATGAGAACCTGCGAGACGAGAGAAAAGCAAGAAGAACTCCGGGGAAGAAGTGAAGTTAGATAACATGCCATTAATGGGACATGAATGAGTGCATGGAAGAGAGAGAGAGGAGAAGAGGTAAGCTCAGTGCATCAATGGCGGAGTCCCGCTGGCAGTCTAGGCCTATAGCAGGCAATAACTAAGGAGGTTCAGGACTCACCTGATCCCAGCCCTAACTATAAGCTTTATCAAAAAGAGGAACGTCTTAAACCTACTCTTAAATGTGAGAGGTGTGTCTGCCTCCAGAACCACAACTGGAAAGCTGGTTCCACAGGAAGAGGAGCTTTGGTAAACTGAAGCTCTGGCTCCTGTTCTACTTTTAGAGACTATAGGAACCACAAGTAGCCCTGCAATTCAGAGAACGCAGTGTTCTAGAGGGGTAATAGGGTACTATGAGCTCTTCAAGATATGAAGGGGCCCTGGCCAAAAACATGAAAAGAACATTTCTTGCTTCAAACAAAAAAAAGCGCTTCAGTGCCGTTCGTTTGTTCTTTC
>NW_023339674.1:2490236-2496140 GCF_004916995.1 Morone saxatilis
TCTTTCAATGAACAAATACTCTCTAATAAATAACTGATGCTAACTTCTACATGCCCACCCCCTTAGCTGCCAGTACTTCCTCAAAGAACACCGACTGGTCCGGTACCACATAGATTGGCCACAAACGCATAGACAACACATATCAGTATCTCCACAGTATCTTTCTGCAATAATCCAAAATCCCATTGGCTTCTCGTCCAAGGAACCAGGGGTGATGCCAACTTCCGGGTTTGCCTAGAAAAATACGTCCTCCCTGCAGCACTCAGTTGGAAACAACCTCCATCTGTCCTTGATCCTGTCTAAAGCTGTCATTTATTCATCTGACTCATTTTAACACTCACTCTGCTCTCCCCCACCAGTATAGGGCCTGGTGGAAGGATCGATATGGGAAGAAGAACTCGTTTAATGACGATGAGGAGGTGAAAACCCTTTTAACTCAGAAGTCTAACAGCAGCAGCAAGACCATAACGACCAGCATCCCTCCTGCACTGGGCACCAGTGGCACCTGAGAGAACGTCTTCCCGTCAGTCTCGTTTTTTCCTTGAACTCAAGCAGCCGAGGACTGTGAGCTTCTGCCTGGACCATTAAACCCTCCGAGACCAGACCAGCTGCCTTCATCGTCAATCCTGCAGATAAAAAAGCCACAGCAGGGGTCTGCTTTCGTTTTATCGATACAATATGTTGAATCTCATGTTTGCAGAAGTAGTCATGTGACGAGAGGGGGTTTTTATGTCATTATCTCAGTCCCCCTCATCATGTCATGTCCTTGCTTCTAACTGTCAAAACAACATGCAAGGGCAGTCAAGCACAACACCAACGAAATATGTACATACAGTCCACAGTGTGAACACACATTTAGCTGTGTGCACTCCCCGTCAGTTATGTTATGCTGTGTCCTCTACTTGAAATATGAGTATTACTTTCTGTAGACACCGTGGAAGCTGAAGAAACGCTGTATCTTCCAGTAACACAGGGCCAGAAGCAGTATTTATACATTTATAACTGTTTTATTCCTTTATTGAACATATTATTGTTGAATTATATTATTTTTGTTTTAATGTCATCAGCTTGTGGAGTTCATGATTCACACTGACATTTATTTTACACATGTGAATTAGCATTTTATTTAATTAAATACCCATTAAAGTGAGACTTAATTTGTCAGGTGAATGTTTCTTTATCTATCTAGAGCAGGAAAAAGACTGGAAAGTAAAAAATACATAATGCTGCTACACTAAATGTGTAAATGTACATAGACTTTCTTTTCAATTACTGGATATTTAAGACATTTCAGACTTTTATAAAATATTCAAACAAATCAAAAGAGGGGAAAAAACTTTGGTTGAGTTGGTCACAACTGGTCAGTGGAAGAAGTTTAGTTCCTTTACTTACATAAAAGTAACAATACAAAAAGTATCTCTTAACTTTTTTGAAGATGTTTATTCATATTAACTTTTTTGTGATTGTTGTTGATGTTAGTGCATTAAAGCTGCTACATGAATAAAGTTATTAGTAAAAGTACCTTAAAATTGTTCTTAAGCACAAAACCCTACTATTTCATGTAGTTTTTGGTTTTTAATAACTTGTACTTATAGGTAGATCCCACCACAGCAGCTGGTGACAGATATCAGAAGTAATCTATTTTAAGGGGTCACAATCCAAAGAGGAGTGGAAGAATCATAGTAACTAAGTACATTTACTCAAGTACTTTCCTTACAGTAAGTACAATTGTGAGGTATCTGTACTTTACTCAGTATTTCTATTTTATGCCACTTTATTTTCACTGCTATTTATCTGACAGGAACACTTTACAGGTGGAGATTTTAAGAAGAAAAAACATGTTTCAGTTTATGAAATATGACATAATGATGTTGTTAAAGCACAACAGAATATGAGCTCCACCTCAGCAAACAATTAAAGAACAGCTTTAATGCATCAGTCCAAAAATATTTACATTACACTGAGAGAAATGTTGTGCTTTGTATTCCACTGCAACTAAATGTACTAATTACTTTACAGATTAAGATTTTATACTAAAATTCTTCATAATAATGTGATGCTCCGATTTACAGGTTAATGCACTTTATTCCAACACTGACAGCAGCCAGTACTGCAGATACAATACTTTGAGTACAATCTGTACCTTAATTCAAGGTGTTGAATGCAGGACAGGATACGGATCTTCCATCGCTGCCACAAAGGTCGTAAATGACTGATTTAGAGCGTTAAAGTGAGTTTTGTATATTGAACTTTTAATAAACTCATATTTGTAAGGCTCCTCTGTAGACACTGTGCTCAGTCTCCGGCCTGTTTACTGCGTTAGTCTCTCTGTAAGGGGCATTCTATACAAATATGACACACAGTTTATAATAATCTTATCTGGTAGGCTGTTCCTGTCGCTACAGCTGTTCAAATCTTCCACTGGGAACAAACTTGCGCTGATGTGTGTATGTTTTTTGCGCAGCGCTGCCACTGCTGGACCACTCTATAGTTTATTTTTCGTAAAGCTTTATCATTTCAAAGAATTGTTTTTGTCTCCGTCCCAACATTTTCCACGCGTGCGGGTGTGTGACACTTGTGACTGACGCCGGCAGGGTTTCCCCCGGTGTCTTACTGGAGATCGGCCGCTGTGCGCGCTCTGATAAGCTTCACAGGAGAGAGAGAGAGAGGCAGGCGGCGCGCAGCAGCAGCAGGTGCGTCCTCCTCAGCATCCCCCGGCTGTCTCCGCCCTCCCGCGGTTCGCTATAGGCTGGAGGATTTAAGCGGGCCCGCCGTAAGGATGTGAGCTTTCGGAGACTGATTGATTTCAAAAGTTGACGGGTTTCGAGTTTCACAGGTAAGACCGGCTCGGTACTCTTCCAGGGCGCACATATTAAGTTAGTCTGCGTGGGAGACCAACCAAAGGGGGGGAGGCAAAACCTTTTATTGAGTTTTACTGATCGACTCACCCTTCTCTGCTACTCTTCCACTACTTTCAGAACACCTATCGGCACATTGCACTGCATTACAGTGGAGTTGTTGCATGCGTCTGTTTGGGCAGAGATGAACGCAGAGTTGGATTACGGAGGCTCCGGGAGCAGCGGGAACGGAAAGCTGCGCCAGTGGCTCATCGAGCAGGTGGACTGCGGTAAATACCCCGGTCTGGTGTGGGAGAACGACGAGAAGACCATCTTCAGGATACCGTGGAAACACGCCGGGAAACAGGACTACAACCGGGATGAGGATGCCGCGCTTTTCAAGGTAAAACCCCCGCATCCTCCGGTGCCTCCGGTGCCTCCGGTGCCGGTCCAGCCGGAGAGAAACGTGCAACTTTCAGAATAAAAGTGAGCAAATAAGCTGAGACACACATCGTTTCAGACGCCTTTAAAGAGGATTCAAAGTGATAGAAAGGGAACAAATACGAGAAATATTACGGTTTATATTTATTTTTCATCAATATGATGCGTTTCACAAAGTAGCCTATTTAATAAATAAATGATCAGTTCGAGTTTGGATGTCTTCTTTTAATCTCTAATGTATTGTGTTAGGCACTTTGCATTGATTTGTGTGCAATATAAGACTGCAACGACTCTTTATTGATTAGTCTGCCGATTACTTAAAACTTAATATTTGGTCTAAATAGTTAAAGAAATGTCCGACACAAGTTTCCAGAGCCAAAGAGGACTTCTTTAAAAATCCGATTTGTTTAATGTGATATATATTGTAAGTTTAATATGATATGAGACATTTTCACATTTGAAGCGCTTGGATTTTTTTTTGTTTCCTTAATAGACTAATAGTTTTAGCTCTATAACTCATATAATAAATAATAAATGATATAATAAACTCTCCCTGTCTCGAGAGAACGCCTACTACCTCGAAAGTCTCACTTCTGCAGACTGTGCAATGCTGGAGTTTGGAGAGCTCATCCTCCCATCGCTGAGCTTTATCTTTGGGTTTTATATTAATAACGTTTTTACCGGTGACCTGTGTGCAGGCCTGGGCGCTGTTCAAAGGCAAGTATCGGGAGGGGATCGACAAGCCGGACCCGCCGACCTGGAAGACTCGCCTCCGCTGCGCCCTCAACAAGAGCAATGACTTTGAGGAACTTGTGGAGAGAAGCCAGTTGGACATCTCAGACCCGTACAAAGTCTACCGCATCATCCCCGAGGGCGCCAAGAAAAGTCAGTCCCACCCCACACACCTCATGTATGAGCACAGCACGAGTTAAAAGACAAGGCAGCACACAGATTAGAGTCTTTGGAGTAAACCAAAGTGGGTGTTTGAGTTTAGCTGTTGGAAATTCTTTGAACACACATCAGGTTGATTGATAAAGGTCGATGACTCCTCATTCACCACCAGTGAAGGTCATGCTGTGAGATTTGGATTTTTTCTGTGTTTAGAGTTCGTTTATTCATATTTCTGTTCTTTGTCTTGCATTTTAGGACCCCGGCAGGAGGACAGTCCCCTGAGTCCAATGAGCTATCAGGTGCACCCCTCCTATCCTGCCCTGCAGACTCAGGTGATTTTCATGCACATGAAAATGAGTTGGGGGGGCTTAAGAGAGACCGAGAGTTTGCCGGGGAGGTTGAATGTGAAACAGAAATGAGCAAGCACACTGTACCATGCATGACTGACCTCTGACACAGCAGAAGCCAAGTGCACCCTTCAGGTTTATGAGCTGCATGCAACCAAAGTCTGAGTGATGCTGCCTTCAGGTGCACAGGACCAGGAGAGTGTTTGTGTTGTTCAAGTTAAAGTGATGTGACATTTTAGGTGTTGCAAATCATATAATAACCAGGTAAATAACAAGTGCTTTGTAATTTATTAGACGCAAGTTATTTCTGTTAGTTATTAGTCGCCAAAAATATTACTTTAATTTTACTGTTTGATTTTTTTATTTTAGCTTATTTTAGCTTAAAAGTTGTTGTTGAGAGCCACAAACACTGTCAGGACTATAATTCTGGTGGACAAATAATAGTTTTTATTTTTTTTATTACTGTTTATATTTTATTTGAGCTAAAAATAGTCACATTTTAACATAGTGAGTCTAAAAATATGCTTTACTAATTACTAACAATATAATAAATCTGACAATCCTACAGTGGAGCTCCATTGACGCTCCTAAAAAAGGATTTTCAAATAAAACGTTAATCACAGAAAAAGTTGCATCACCATATCTGAACCTTCAGGTTGTTGACTTTGCATGTTGAGCTGATTGATTGTGTCTCTGTCTGCAGATGTCTTCGTACATGCCCACACCAGAATGTGGCTGGAGAGATTTCTGCCAGGAGCCGACTGCCCTGTCTGAGTTGCCCTTCAGTCAGTGTCCCTGTCCCCCCCGCAGCCTGCAATGGCAGGGCCCGTCCATGGAGAATGGTACGGCACTCAATATTCATGTACAAGCAATAGCATCTTTGGTAGTTTGCACACATAAATGATTTTCTGTGCTTGTGTTGAGCTCCTGTTTGCTCCCGTGTGTGCAGGATACCAGCTCAGAGCCTCAATTTACTCGTACGGTCCTCCTGACAGCCAGGCCTCGCCGTTCCCACTGGACGCCAGCATCAGATCAGCGGAAGCGCTCTCAGGTAAACAAACACTTTCATTTCACTTTTTTTTTTTTACTGTATGCAGTGGAATCAGAAAGGGAAGGGGGGGAGGAGGTGGGGAGGGAGGTACTGTGTCGCTCATGACTCAACTGAGCTTTGAATGTGATTTTAACCAAAAAACTTTTAAATAAAGCCATGGATTAAAACCAGATTGTGAATACATCTTTACATAATGTATAAACATTAACAACATGTCTTAAACCTGCATGCTTTCTAATGGCCAGCAGGGGGCAGCTCAATGGGCTGCAAAAAAGTCAGATAGAACTGAGTCCTATGGGAAAATGGCCCTATATCTCAGTTGATTTATGAGCTCAGT
>NW_023339674.1:2496240-2496648 GCF_004916995.1 Morone saxatilis
AAGTAAAATAGATGATAAAGCAGAAATGCTTTTGGGGCGTGGCTACGTATTGATTGACAAGTCATTCTCATTCTCAGTCAGTCCAGCTCAATGGACCAAACTCAGAACGTGCTGTAATTAAAGTAAAAAATAAATCAATTAGGAATATTTTCAATTCTTATTAGTGTATGATTCAGAATCAACATTCACACCAACCCTGTAGGCTGGCGTTTCGATACACCCACTGTACACTACCTGTCAACATTATGCAGCTTTAATGAAACTTGGAGGGATGGCACTTCATTTTTGCATCCGATTCGAAACACTGACTAAAGTTTACCAAATCTTGCAACACAGATTCTCCTGCTGTAATGTCAAAGGCACTAAGACAATAGACCTTTTTGGCAGGAGCCATTTTGACATGAAATA
>NW_023339674.1:2496748-2501701 GCF_004916995.1 Morone saxatilis
CGGAAATGTCTCCGATACTGCCGAAAATGCTGGCATCGGTATCGGCGAGTACTGGAGTCCAGGCACCGATCCGATACCACGTAATTTATTAGTCCGAAACAGGACCCTGCTACTTCCCAGCTCGCCGTTCGCCATATTTTCCCCCCAAGATAGTGGAATCAGGGCCCGCCTTCCTTTGATTCTAACAAAGGGTTTAACCTGAGGCCATACAACAATGATAGAAAGCATACAGGATTAATAGTATACACTTGTTTGTTCTAGTACTTGGAGAACTACAAACCTTAGGATTCAGGACAATAAAATTATCTGTAAAAGTTTAAGAAAGGCGTCAGGAAACATGTTCAGTGACCTCCACGTGTGTCCTCTTCTCCTCCAACCAGACTACCGCCTGCACGTGTCTATATATTTCCGGGACAATGTGATAAGGGAGGTGACCACATCCAGTCTGGAGGGGTGCCACATCATGCCGTGCCCCCCAGAGGAGAAGCACTACCTGCAGCCTGGGAGTCCTGAGGTGATCCCACTGCCTATGGACGGTCTCAGGAGGCCAGAAGAGTGTCCCCCGAGTCCCCCGTCCGCCTTGGACAGGGGAGTGTTATTGTGGATGGGCCCAGATGGACTCTACGCTCGGAGGCTGTGTCAGAGCAGAGTGTACTGGCAGGGAGGACTGGCCCAGTATGGAGACAAGCTCAACAAACTGGAGAGAGAGGTCAACTGTAAACTCCTCCACACACAGGACTACCTGACAGGTGAGACAGCAGGAAAATGACAGCAGGAAATGACTGCAACTTTTCATATAAGTTTTCTACAAAATTAAAGCGTGTTGCACAACTCCTCTCCAGCACAGAAAGCATGGTGCACTGTGGTGCGATGTATTCAAATTTTGAACTTACATTGAAGCTTGCACAAAGTCGGAAATAAATTAGTTTTCTATCAATTAAGTTACTAAATTTAAATCAGGAATTAACTGATTAAATAAGTTAATAACCAAATCTACCAAAACACCAACTTATTACTCCACTCATTATTTCAGCACTAAACAAGAAGCTGCAGCTTGAGAAAGGGGTAAAATACTTTTTATAGTTCAGCAGACTGCTATCTTTTCATCCACATGGTTTATGATTCTGGAAATACCTTCAGAGTGCTATTAATCAACCTTCTGGGTTTTTCAGACTTTACCGTCTAGCTGTTTTTCAGAAAAGGGGGTGCTTAGCTCTGTGACTGGAATGTAATACATAAGAGAAAAACTGGGGCTAAATTTACAATAATTCAGCTGCAGATTTGAATGAAAGTAGAGGTTTGTCCATCTGTCTGAACTGTCTTTGAGGAAAAGTACAGCTCATTTACTGTAAACCACTCTGGAGAAATACTTAAGAACAAAACTTAAGACAAATAAACCCCCTAAAAAGTCAAAATCACCTAATACTTGAGCCAGACAAACTTCTTTAAGTAGTATTTCATGATGAGGTAACAATCACATGACTTCTTCACAGTCACATCATCCCCGCCCACATGCTAACACAGCACCAGCTGTGTAAAAGGCTGACAGCTAATTGTATTTGCATACATAGTGTGACCAGGACTTTCCATTCGAATCACCCCAAAGGTCATGCCACTTCAAGTGAAATTCTTCTGAATTCATTTGAATCTGTACAAGTTCACATTTATTTGCAATGTCAAAGCTAACAATTACTTGGTCTTGTCTCCTCCCTGGCTATCAGAGATCCAGAGTTACGGGCTCCATGGTCGGCCGCTGCCACGTTTACAGATCCTGCTGCACTTTGGAGACGAGTGTCTGGACCCGCAGAGACAGAGACGGACCCTCACTGCCCAGGTGATTGTCCATACTGTAATGCTAGAAAGCACTGTTTAATTAGCCCTTCCTCATATCTTCTCACTGTACTTTAAACATTATATTTACTGGGTTAAAAGTTAAGCCTGGAAAGTTTACAGTGTGGTTTGAAAAGTGAAAAATAGGACTTGAAAGTTAAAACCCAACATTTGAAAGTCTGTAAGAACTTCTTCCAAGTCATAAAGTTTCATAACTAACTAAATTCAGTTTCAGACTGCACACCTTTGTGACTTAAAGTGAAAACAAGGATTATCAGGCTAATTTAACACTATAGCTAAGTTAATTGGATGATGGGTCTGACACTGAAACCCAGAATAAAAAGAAACAACCAAACCCAAAGAGCGGAGGTTGAACTGATTGGCTGTGCCTCTCTCAGTTGATGAAATAGGCAGATTAGAGTTTAAAGAATTAATTGATTAATTGAGAAGTGAAAATACCAAACATTCCCTTAGTCCGGCCTCTCTGCTTTTCTTTGTCTCATGTTCGTAAACTGAATATTTCTAGGTTTTGGAACAATTTGATGTCATCATCTTTGGGCTTTAAACTGTGATGGGCACTTTTCACTGTTTTGCTAAATTATGAAGCCTAAAAAACTTACAACGTAATCAAGATTAGAATTGGAAGACTTAATAATTGATCAATGAAAATAGTAACAAGCTGCCGCCCCAATTCCGATTTAAGAGTTATTATATCTGCAAATCAACATACAGCAAACACATTTCTGTGGAAAGTTTCTGCTATTTTCTAGCAACATCCCCATTCCTGATCAAAGTTCAGATCGATTGGGTGTTTTTCCAAAACAGCCGCTAATAAGCTCAACAGCAGAGCCCCGTGAGTCAATCTGAGATGTGGACAGTTATTCAGAGGCCTGAACTGCTATCCATGCTGTTCCATTAGCACCATCTCAGTTTGTTAGAGCTGAAAGAGCAGATCTTAAACACTGAAACAAGCGTGTTGAATCTCGCCTGCGATAACAGGTACCAGCTATCGTGTGACCAAAGCTCCATGCAGCCTGAAACCTGAATTTAAAGTTATGAAACAGCACAATCAATGAGAACAAAGCAGCTCTTACAGACTTTCAGGTGTTATTTTTAGACTTTCAAATCCTATTTCTCATTTTTCAAACCATAGTTCAAGCTCTTAAAACTTCCATTTTAGTCTTTCAAATAATACCTTTGATCATTTGATTCTGATTTAAGCTCATAGAAACTATCTTCAGTGGAAACAGTTTGAAGCCTTTTCACTAACTAGTCTGACCGTCCGTGTTTCAGGTGGAGCCGATGTTTGCCAGGCAGCTCCTGTACTACGCCCAGGGGATGAGCAGCCACTTCTACCGCGGCTTTGAGCACCCGGGAGTCCCGGACCACATAAACACCTCGGAGGACTACCAGAGGGCCATCACACATCACCACAGCAGCAGCCTGCAGGAGTGATCTCAGGAGGTTCAAGTGACTGTTGAAAACTTCAAGATGCAAAGATGAACTTTAACACAAGAGGCCAGAAAACTCTGAAACAAGAGGACAGTATTATACATAATGGACATTTAGTGACATCCCCTGAAGGGAGTGTATAGTTGGAACCAAAGTTGCAGTATTATTTTCTTTCCTTACTGTATTTTTAGGGCACCACGATTCTTTTTCTATGCAAGACAAACTGACAGCCTAAGTGATTGTACTGTAGAAAACTGTGCAGTGAATTTTAGTGCCTCAAGGGGATAGTTTGACATTTTGGGAAATACGCTTATTCACTTTCTTGCCAAGAGTTAGATGAGCAGATCGCTCAAGTCTGTACTGTAAATATGAAGCCGGAGCCAGCAGGCGGTTAGCTTAGCTTAGCACAAAGACTGAAGACAGGGGGAAACAGCTAGCCTGGCTCTGTCCAAAGGTCACATTTTAGCAGCTTATGTTGTTGTTGCAACAGCCAGTAACTTCCTGGAGCCCCTGTTGGTTAGCCCGGTATATAACAACGACATATAACATGTGATCTTTAAAAGGGAGCCGGGCTGTTAGCTTAGCAGTCTTTATGCTAAGCTAGAGCGTTATAGATTTAGTCATTTAACTCTTCTTCTAAATAATTTTGTTGCTAGGAGACACTATCACCACCATTTAATAAATTATGAATGAGGTTTTGTGCCTGGCTGTGCACAGTATGTGTGAGGGATCTCAGGGAGCAGATTTTAGATACGCTTTTTTAACTCAATTTTGTGTCAAATATTTCAGTTTTATGATGTATTTTTTACATTTAAGTGTCATAAATCAAATCTGAGAATCTGTTTTTTTCCGTCTTGAATGAGCACATTTCTGTTCTTAAAAAACAATAAATGGCTTAAATTGTAAGAGTGACGACCTCTGTTCATAACTGTGCAAGCTCTTCGGGTGCATGTCTGAACAGGAAGTGTTGTTCAGATGCAGGATGAGGCTGGTTAATCAAACACTTCATTATCACAAACAGTGTGATGACATCACGAGGGGAGGAGAGAGAGGAAGAGGTCGGCCACGCTTTCCACGCTGCACCGGAGAGAAAGCCTTCCTGGTTTCTACTCGTAGATTAGAGTCTGTTTCCACTTCCATGGAAAACAGTCACAAAACCCACAAATACATTTGTCACCGGTGTGAAATAATTTACAAGAAGAGCAAGGAAGATATCATCACTTGATAAGGTTGCTTATGAAAAACATTTGAATCGTTTTACTTTGAAAACCACTGCCTAATGACGCCTTCAGCAGGCAGAGCTTCAGAGTTTAATGCAACTCCCAGCATAGGCTTTATAAACAGTACAGTACCAGGGCTGCAACTAATGATTATTGTCATCATCCATTAATGTTTTAACGTTTTAATGTTTAATTAGATTAATTATTAAATCCATAAAATGTAATAAAATAGAAAAAAAAAAAAACCTTCAAACTGCTTGTTTTTCTCCAAAAACTTAAAAAAGATATCAGATATTTTACGATATAAAGCACAGAAAAGCAGCAAATCCTCACATTTTAAAGGTCCAGTGTGTAGGATTTAGTGGCATCTGGTGTAGTTGCACACAATAACACCCGTGCCTCACCCTCCCATTCTAAACGTGTAGAGTCAGTGTTTGGTTTGTTTGTTCTG